>NC_045450.1:3232175-3261522 GCF_002776525.5 Piliocolobus tephrosceles | reverse complement strand
CCATCATTCTCCTGCCTCAGCCTCCCGAGTAGCTGGGACTACAGGTGCCCGCCACCTTGCCTGGCTAGTTTTTTGTATTGTTAGTAGAGACGGGGTTTCACTGTGTTAGCCAGGATGGTCTCGATCTCCTGACCTCGTGATCCGCCCGTCTCGGCCTCCCAAAGTGCTGGGATTACAGGCTTGAGCCACTGCGCCCGGCCCCAAATCTGGGTTTTAAACATGGTCACAGATGTTTTTTGCCACTCATCCCATCAAGAAGTGGGGCGTCTGTCCCTCTGCCTTGTATCTGGGCAGCTTGTGACTGCGGCCAATGAAATACAATGAAATACAGATGCGGTGTGGCCTCCAGGGTGAGGTCATAAAAGGCCTTGAAACCTCTATCTTGTTTGCTAGGAGAACTTGCACGTGCAGCCGGTGTAAGAAGTCTAGTTACCCTGAGAACACCATGCTAGAGTGGCTGCACATAGCTGTCTGGTGGAGAGTCCAGAGGTGCTTTTGCTCCTTGTAAAATAGGAAAAAAAGTCAAAGAAATAGACACTGCCATTGATTAGTTGTGGATGGTGGTCATATAGGTATTTGTTAGGTTTTGTGTATTTGAACTGAGGCAGAATAGGGTCTGGAGGCAGGGAACTGAAAGCCAATTCACCCTGACTTCCTAGAACTAAATCAAAAGAAAAACCCCAACTTTTCCACACATAAGTAACAAAAGGATCAGAGGCTACTCCCTTTGCCAATGCCCACCCTTTCTGACGGGCAGATGGTAAGTTGAAAGTACCTCTGATTGGTTGCAAAAAGCAACCACTGAAGTGAAACTTTGTAACTTCACTTTTGTGGGCCACCACTTAATTTATCTGGAGTCAACACCAAGTGGCCAATGGGAAAACTCTAGAGAGTGTTTGGATCCAAGAAGATTCTACATCCAGGCCCTTAAGCTGCTGCTTGGCTGGCTCCCACACTATGGCATATATTTTCAGTAAATCTCTGCTTTTGTTGCCTCATTCTTACCTTGTTTTGCTGTGCATTTTGTCCAGTTCTTTGTTCAAAACGCCAAGAACCTGGACAAGTGTCAAGACCCTCTACTGGTAACAGAACCATTTCATTACAAAAAAAGATCAAGGAAAGGGGCATAATTAGCAAGATTATCTCTGGCTGTTGGTTTGAAGGCACTGACTCCAGCCTCAGAAACAAATCTTATCCAGAAAGGGGAAGAAGGAGGTTGTAGGTTCTGCTGCAGGGAGGTTGGCTAGGAGCATAAGGGGTGGGTCCTCCGGTCTGTCCTGCCTGCTCTAATGTGCTAGGAGAAATCCCTAGTCACTTGTACTATTTGTCAAGATCTTGCGAAGACAGACACTCCCACAATCCTCCTCCTTCCTGAGGGTACCCCTCTGTTTCTTCCTCCCAGAAATTCAGGGTTTGCCAAATTTCCCTAAGTGCTCTCCTTATGTTTGACCCTCACTGCTCTTAAAAGAGAAAAGCTTCAAAGCAAATAGCTCCACTGGGGTAAGGATTGTTGGTAGGGTCTCAGAGCTGCCCCTAGGAAGTGAAGTGAGCAGACGATTTGTTTATGTTATTCCTCAAAGTGCCATGTTTTCTGTCCTTGAAGCCATTTTGCTCAACGAGGAAAGGACTGGCAGGGTAGGAGTCAGACCTAGCACTGGCCACAGCTGCTGTGTGCAAAGATGTATCGTTCTGGCTGTAGCAAGGGAGTGAAGGCTGCAGGTTCTTCAGTGGTCTTGCGACTTTCAAAACAGAAGAGGGTGCCATGGGGAACAGGAGTCAGCCCGGGAAAGACAGGAGGCAGTCTTTCACCATCAGTGAAGGTTTCCTACAATTCCGTGACCTGGCTTACATGGCCAACCAGTTACTTTGCCCATAGTCACTTTTGCCAGCTGTGCACTAATGAGACACTCCTGGAAGCTGCTGGTGATGGAAGAGTTACTCACCATCTAGATCAGAGGGTCTGAACCTTGGTCAACATTAGAATCACCTGGGGAACCTTTCTCAAATTCCAATTCCTGGCCGAGCGCAGTGGCTCACATCTGTAATCCCAGCACTTTGGGAGGCCGAGGTGGGTGGATCGCCTGAGGTCAGGAGTTCGAGACCATCCTGGCCAACATGGTGAAACCCTGTCTCTACTAAAAATAGAAAAATTAGCCAGGTGTGGTGGCGGGCATCTGTAATCCCAGCTACTTGGGAGGCTGAGGCATGAGAATTGCTTGAACCTAGGAGGCAGAGGTTGTAGTGAGCTGAGACTGCACCATTGCACTCCAGCCTGGGCAACAAGAGCAAAATTTTGTCTCAATAAAATAAAATTCCAATTCTTGGTTACCACATCTCCTAGAAATTCTAATGTGTTTCATCTGGGCCTCAGGCCAAGCTTTTTATTTATTTATTTGAGACTGGGTCTCACTCTGTCACCAGGCTAGAGCGCAGTAGCACAATCATGGCTCACTGCAGCCTTGAATTCCTGGGCTAAAGTAATCCTCCTGCGTAGTTGGGACCGCAGGCACATGCTATCACACTTGGGTAACTTCTGTATTTTTGTTAGGGACAGGTTTTGCCATGTTGCTCAGGCTGGTCTCGAACTCCTGAACTCAAGCAATCCGCCCACCTCAGCCTCCCAAAGTGCTGGGATTACAGGTGTGGTCCGGGCCACAGTGCAGCTATTTATTTATTTATTTATTTTTTTGAGACGGAGTCTTGCTCTGTCACCCAGGCTGGAGTGCAGTGGCCGGATCTCAGCTCACTGCAAGTTCCGCCTCCCGGGTTTACGCCATTCTCCTGCCTCAGCCTCCCGAGTAGCTGGGACTACAGGCGCCCGCCACCTCGCCCGGCTAGTTTTTTTTTGTATTTTTTAGTAGAGACGGGGTTTCACGGTGTTAGCCAGGATGGTCTCGATCTCCTGACCTCGTGATCCACCCGTCTCGGCCTCCCAAAGTGCTGGGATTACAGGCTTGAGCCACCGCGCCCCAGTCCAGCTATTTAAAGCTCCCCATTAATTCTAATATGCAGCCAAAATTGAGAACTAGTGCTTTATATATTAATTTGAGTAACGGCATAAGAAACTTGGAAGGAAAAAACAGGCCTGATAGAGGATTTCCAAATAGGTGGCACATTTTTCTTGACTGGTAAAATAAATGAAGGATAGTGTGCTCTATTTCAGTGAATGTTATTATAAATCATAGGTCAGGCTGGATTTCTTGTTAAAAAGTCTTCATTTTTTAACATTACATAAAAAGTCTAACTTGAAACTGCCATGCTGTGAGGAAGCCCAAGCTGTCCACATGGAGTGAAACAGATGTTCAGTCATCAGCTGTTTTGAAAGGGCACAGGATGCCCCCACCCCGGTGTTAAAACTTTGTCCTGCTCTCACAAACATATGGTAAAAATGTTGTAAGTTCCTGTTTTTCTTGTAAGCTTCCGTTTTTCTGTGGCATGGCAAGGTCACAGGATGCGTTTAAGTATTGCCTAGGCCTGCTGTGAAACCTACCTCAAAATGATTAACTGCCTTTGTGTGAGACCGCCTTCCCGCCCCTGTCCGGCGAGCCCCTGATAAACGTCACCAGGGTTTCAAAATTAACGGAAATACTAGAGATGGCGGGAACCAATCATAATCAGCCAAATCGCTTTGTTCGAATATTGGCCAACCATACATCCAGTTTGTACGATGACTCTGTGCCTGTTCACCCCAGACTATATAACACTGTTCAGAGCCCAGTGGGGGAGCTCTCTTGCCTGGCTCGTTTCACGAGTGTGCGAGAGCTCCAGGTCCGAACCTGTAATAAAGATCCTTGCTGCTTAGCTTTGACTCTGGACTCTGGTGGTCTTCTTCGGGGAATAAACGGTCTGGGTATAACAGTTTCTGCCATCCCAGCGTAAGCACTAGACAAATGAGTGAAGAAGTCCCAGCAGAGGCAAAGGGAAGAAGAATCAAGGAATCCATCTATACGCCAGGCACGGTGGCTCACGCCTGTAATCCCAGCACTTTGGGGGGCTGAGGAGGACTGATCGCTTGAGGTGAGGGGTTCAAGACTAGCCTGCCCAATGTGGCAAAACCCCATATCTACTAAAAATATGAAAATTCGGGCCAGCACTTGAAGGGGTGGCCTGCCCCTCCACACCTGTGGGTGCTTCTCGTTAGGTGAAACGAGAGACTTGAGAAAAGAAATAAAGACACAGAGACAAAATATAGAGAAAGAAAAGCGGGTCCCAGGGGGCCAGTGCTGTGCTTACAGAGGACCCACACTGGCACCGGCCTCTGAGTTCCCTTAGTATTTATTGATAATTATCTTTACCATCAAAAAGATAAGGGAGTGGCTAGAAAATAGGATCATTGTAGGGAGGAAATCAGCAGTAAGACATATGAACAAAAATCCCTGTAACATGAATAAGTTTAAAGGAAAATGCTGTGCCTTGAGATGCATATGCGAACATCTCCATAAACCTTTTAGCAATATTGCTCCAGCAAGCCCCACCTTATTCCTAAAGGTGGTTTTCTCCTTACTCAGTAAACAAAGCACACGATGGGTTTTACCCGGAGATGTACCATTGCCCAGGGAGGGGCAGGAGACAAATGTTTTTCTCTTTCTTGAGATTTAAGAGAATGGTGATGACCTTTAACCACAAGCAGCCTTTAGGCACTTGTTTAACAAATCACATTCTGCACAGCCCAAAATCCTTTTAACCTTAAGTCACCACACCACATGTCTCTTGCAAGGACGAAGTTGGGGGTAGGGTCACAGATTAACAGCATCTCAAATACAGAACTAAATGGAGTCTCTTATGTCTACTTCCTTCTATATAGACACAGTAACAGGCTGATCTTTCTTTTCCCCACAAGCACTTTGGGAGGCCAAGGCATGGGGATCACCTGAGGTCAGGAGTTCCAGACCAGCCTGACCAACATGGTGAAACCCCATCTCTACTAAAACTACAGAAAACTGGCCGGGCGTGGTGGCTCACGCCTGTAATCCCAGCACTTTGGGAGGCTGAGGTGGGTGTATCAAGAGGTCAGGAGATCAAGACCATTCTGGGTAACACGGTGAAACCCTGTCTCTACTAAAAAATACAAAAAATTAGCCCCACATGGTGGCGGGTACCTGTAGTCCCAGCTACTCGGGAGGCTAAGGCAGGAGAATGGCGTGAACCCGGGAGGTGGAGCTTGCAGTGAGCCGAGATCGTGCCACTGCACTCCAGCCTAGGCGACAGAATGACACTCCATCTCAAAAAAAACAAAACAAACAAACAAACAACAGAAAATTAGCTGGGTGTGGTGGCGTGTGCCTGTAATCCTAGCTACTCAGGAGGCTGAGGTAGGACAATCTCTTGAACCCAGGAAGCAGAGATTGCAGTGAGCCAAGATCGCACCACTGCACTCCAGCCTGAATGACAGAGTGAAACTCAGTCTTAATTAGAAAAAAGAAAAAGAAATCCAACTATAGACAGCAAGTATCGAAACCCCAGATATACAACCCCAGTTTAACTATTCCAGTGTTCTCCAGCCATTGGAGCCAGTTTAGCTGAAGATTCAGCCATTGTGGAACGAGATGAGTTGTGCCTCTGTGTCTTGCTTGAAATCAGACCACCAAGTTGTGAGCATAACAAAAGGTCTGCTCTTTCACACTATTAAGTTTTGGGGTGTTTTTCATGCAACAATAGATAAGTGGAACAATAGGCATGCATGAATAAACCTTGTAGAAGATTCAATGAATATAGAGGTATACAAACAAAATGAGGGTCTGGGCACAGTGGTTCATGCCTGTAATCCCAGCACTTTGGGAGGCCAAGGGGGGAGGATCACTTTAGGTCAGGAGTTCGAGACCAGCCTGGCCAACATGGTGAGAAACCCCGTCTCTACTAAAACTACCAAAATTAGCTGGGCGTGGTGGTGGGCGCCTGTAATCCCAGCTACTTGGGAGGCTGAGGCAGGAGAATTGCTTGAACCTAGGAAGTGAAGGTTGCAGTGAGCTGAGATCATGCCACTGCACTCCAGCCTGGACAACAAAGTGAGACTCCATCTCAAAAAAAAAAAAAAACAAAATGAGGGACTTTTCCATCACCCCCACCTAATGTCTCCATGCTGTGCATCCTCCCAGCCTCCTAAGGAACTTCATGTACCTATATGGATTAATTATATGTATATATCATGCTATACATATTTTGCAGATCTTCTTTTTACATATTAGCAGTGTGCCTTTGATATCTATCTAGGTCCAGATGAATAGGCCATTGCCACTCTTAACAACTGTAGAGCATGCATACTATGCATATACCACAGCTGTATTGACTATCTCTCCATTTAGATTGTCTCCAATTGTTTCCTTTAACAACCAATACTCCAATGAACATTTCAAACATGCATATTTGTGTACATTGGATATAGTCTTAGAAATGGAATCACTGAAGCAAAAGGCTTGTGCTTTCTTTTTTTTTTTTTTTTTTCTTTTTTTTTTTTTTTGAGACAGGTTCTTGCTCTGTCACCCAGGCTGGAGTGCAGTGCCATAATCTTGGCTCACTGCATCCTTGACCTCCTGAGCTCAAGCAGTCCTCCCACCTCAGTCTTCAGAGTAGCTGGGACCACAGTCATGTGGCACCCAGCTAATTTTTTATTTCTTATAGCAACGAGGCCTCACTTTGTTGCCCAGGCTGTTCTCAAACTCCTGGGATGAAGTGATTTGCTCACCTCGGCCTCCCAAAGTACTGTGATTATAGGCATGAGCCACCGTGCCTAGCCTAGGCTTGTGCATTTTTAATTTTGAAAACTTGCATCAAATTGCCTTCCAAAACAGCTTCACAGGCCAGGAGTGGTGGCTCACACCTGTAATCCTAGCACTTTGGGAGGCCAAGGCGGGCAGATCACCTAAAGTCAGGGGTTTGACACCAGCCTGGCCAACGTGGTGAAACCCCATCTCTACTAAAAATACAAAAATTAGCCAGGCATGGTGGCGGGTGCCTGTAATCCCAGCTACTTGGGAGACTGAGGCAGGAGAATCACTTGAACCTCACAGGTGGAGGTTGCAGTGAGCGGAGATTGCGCCACTGCATTTCAGCCTGGGTGACACAGTGAGACTGTCACACACACACAAAAAAAAGGCTTCACAAATTTAACTCCGAACTTGAGACGTGAAAGTGTTTCTATGTCTGCATGCTCATTAAAGGTAACTGTGGCAATCATATTAATTTATGACAATATAGTGGGTGAAAAATCATGTCCCCTCCTCCGGGGGTGGTGGCTTAGGCCTGTAATCCCAGCACTTTTGGAAGGCCAAGGCAGGAGGACTGCTTGAGCCCAGGAGTTCTAAACCAGCCTGGGCAACATAACAAGACTCTGCCTCTATTTTTAAAAAAGTAATATCCCCTTGTTGCTTGTCATGTTTCTGATTACTAGGAGATTGAGCATCTTTTCACGTGGTACTTTGTATTTCCTCTCTGAGTTGCCTATTTTTTTTTTTTTTTTTTTTGAGACGGAGTCTCACTCTGTTGCCCAGGCTATAGTGCAGTGTCAGGATCTCAGCTCACTGCAACCTCCACCTCCTGGGTTCAAGCAATTCTCCTGCCTCAGCCTCTCAAGTTACTGGGACTACAGGCGCATGCCACTATGCCTGGCTAATTTTGTGTATTTTTAGTAGAGATGGGGTTTCACTGTGTTAGCCAGGATGGTCTCGATCTCCTGACCTCATGATCCACCTGCCTCAGCTTCCCAAAGTGCTAGGATTACAGGCATGAGCCACCACGCCCGGCCATGAGTTGCCTATTTAAGCCTTTGAGCATTAAAAAAATTGTAGTGATTTAACATTTCAGGTATTATTGTATGTACAAATACTTTCTCTGTCACCTTTTTAATTTTTATTTTTTGAGACAGGGTTTTGCTCCATCACCCAGACTGGAGTACAGTGGTGCAATCACAGCTCACTGCAGCCTTGACCTCCTGGGCTCAAGCGATCTTCAATTCAGCCTCCTGAGTAGCTGGGACCACAGGTGCATGCCACCATGGCCAGTTAATTTTGTGGTGGAGGGTAGATATGGGGTCTCCCTACATTGTGGCCTTTTAACTGTATTCATGGATGTTTTTGTCATACTGAAGTTTTCTAATTTTTCTATTTACCTGAATTTTTTAACTTTTTCAGCTTTTTTGTCTTGGTTAGAAAGATCTTCCTCACTGCAAACTTTAAACAAATTTACAGATGTTACACTTTGTATTTCTTTAAATTATCTGGGCCGGGTGCAGTGGTTCATGCTTATAATCCCAGCACTTTGGGAGGCTGAGGCAGGTGGATCACGAGGTCAGGAGTTCAAGATCAGCCTGGCCAACATGGTGAAACCCCGTCTCTACTAAAAATACAACAAATTAGCTGGGCGTGATGGCACATACCTGTAATCCCAGCTACTTGGGAGGCTGAGGCAGAGAATTGCTTGAACTCAGGACGCAGAGGTTGCAGTAAGCCGAGATTGAGCCACTGCACTCCAGCCTGGGTGACAGTGTGAGACTCTGTCTCAAAAAAAAAAAACAAAATTAAAACGTATAGATGACATAGACGGAAAAGGCCAACTCCTACCCCCAATTCTACTCTTGAGAGATAGTCATGTTTATTTCTTGCATTTCGTTCCAGATACTTAAATTTTAACAATATTTTTTCTCTTATTTACAAACATTGGATCATACTATCTGAACTTTACTGCAAACGTGCTTTTTCCACTGAATAATACGTAGACCATCTTTGCACATTAGAACACAGAAATTCACCGCACTGGGGCCGGGCGTGGTGGCTCACGCCTGTCATCCCAGCACTTTGAGGGGCCGAGGCGAGCGCATCACACGTCAGGAGATGGCGACCATCCTGGTTAGCACGGTGAAACCCTGTCTCCACTAAAAATACAAAAAAGGAGCCGGGCGCGGTGACGGGCGCCTGTAGTCCCAGCTGCTGGGGAGGCTGAGGTGAGAGAATGGCGTGAACCCAGGAGGTGGAGCTTGCAGTGAGCCGAGATCGCGCCACTGTACTCCAGCCTGGGCGACAGAGTGACGCTCCATCTCAAAAAGCACAAAAACGGGGGGAGGGATTGCATTCGGGAGTTATACATGATATAAATGATGAATTGATGGGTGCTGACGAGTTGATGGGTGCAGCACACCAACATGGCACAAGTATACATATGTAACAAACCTGCACGTTATGCACATGTACCCTACAACTTAAATAAAAACAACAACAACAAAAGAAATTCACCGCACTATTTTCAGTGGATGCTGTGTAGTCCAAGGAATGGATTCACCAAAACTTATTCAGCCAGTGCCCTAGTAACAGACATTTAAGTGGTTTATAGTTTCTAACTAACTGGCACGTGTGGCAGGCAGGGAAATGATCTAGGATGATTACCATCATTTGTGTAAGAAAGTGCCCCTGAGACTACCATGAAGGTGAATACGGCCTGGATATGCTTACCTGAAGACAGTAATCTTGATGGGTAGTACTTAAATCGAATGTAGGAACTAGAAAAACAGACCATCTAGCTGGGTTTCCAAGCTTTTTTGTGGGCTGCAATACACTTGGATCAAAGGAACTCTTTCTTGACGGTTCAATATGTAAAACAGTTAAAAAGTAGTGGCTGATCTGGCATTAGTTGGTGGGGAGGGAAGGGAAGGAGGGAGGTCTATGCCTATGAAGCTCCTGAAATAAGAAACCAGATACATGTGTCTTCTTTGAGCACACAAACCATTACCTCTCCGGCTCATAGCATGTTACTATATTTGTTCAAAAGCAAAAAACAAGTTTCAGAAACTGTACTCTACGGTTCTGAGGGGGCAGAGTTTGAGAATCCTTGCTCTAGCCAGCCTCTGCTAATTATAAATGAAAAAACGGCAGTGCCGCTGTTAGGCTGAGATACCTGTTCCTTTCACAGCTTTGTTATAACTGGTAATTACCATTTATCTCTTCTAGGCCGCTTTGGAACAGGGATCTTGCCTGACACGTGCATCCTCGCACGTGGCACGCTAAGTGGGACACATTAGGCGCTCGCAAAATATTTGCTGTAAACATGAACGAAAAAGGGCGACAGGCTAATAAAGGGTGGGAGGATTTTGGGGTCAGCACAGCCCCAGGACGTCCCATCCCCGTGGGCCGCGGGCCGCCCGGAAATACGACGACTCCACTTCCCGGCGCCGCTCCCGGGATACCAGCAACAACAGCTGCTCTTTCCCGGTAAAGGGCGCGCGGCCCCTAGGTCGAAAAGCCGCTATAGGCTATCGCGGCTGCCAATCAGACCAACGGAGCCGCGACTCTGAGACCTCTGGGAGACGTGGGCCCCCGCTTATCCGCCCTCCAATTGGCTCGCGTGCTCCCGGGGCACTCTGGGAGATGTGTTTCTGGGAGTGTTCCGCGCATGTGCGTGCGTGTGAGCGGGGCTCCGTGGTCAAAGTGGAGTGTCTGTCGCGCCTTCTGTGGGCCCCTCGGCAGAAGACACGCTTTCGGCAGAAGCCGCCCTGGGTCCCTTCCGTCCCGAAGGCAGCCCGAGACCCCTCCGGGAATTGCGCGCGGGTCGGGTCTCGCTAGACCCCAACGCCTCTCCGCGTCCGGGCGCACTGCGGACACTTCCTCTTTATCCTCGGCCGCTCTTCCCGCACGTCTCCTCCCCCAGGCCGCTTCCCCTTGGGGCGCCGGGCCAGGGAGGAGCTGCCGGGCAGGAGACTCCGGGAGTGGCGCCGGCTTCCGCTCAGGCGTGGGGTTCGCGGGGCGTCGGCGGGAGGGGTCGGCTGTGCCGGGTCGGTACTCACTGTTCTCTCCACAGAGGCGCCCCTGACAGTCGTGCCAGGCGCCGCCCCGGGCTCTGGGGACGTCCGAGGACGCAGCTGGCTGTTCCTCCCACGGTGCCCCGCACTGTTACTTCCCCGAATTCCCTGAACAACCCATTTGATAGGAAACGGAAGCTGAGAAAAATCGAGTAACTTACCCACGTCACACGGCCACCAGATATTTGAATGTCGTATTTCCCACCACTTCGTGGCTTCCAGACTCATAAACAAGCAGTTGCAAAACAGGGTGATGCGTGGGAATGACAGCAGCAGGGGGCAGGGAGGGGAAGTGGGAAGCGCCTTAGACGCCAGGATTCAGCAAATGGAGCCTCAAAGGAGAGAGTGTCAGTGCTGCTTCTTGGTAAGAAAACACAGGGCCCGGCGCGGTGGCTCACGCCTGTAATCTCAGCACTTTGGGAGGCCGAGACGGACGGATCATGAGGTCAGGAGTTACAGACCAGCCTGACTAATACGGTGAAACCCCGTCTCTACTAAAAATTACAAAAATTAGCCGGGCGTGGTGGTAGGCGCCTGTAGTCCCAGTTACTCAGGAGGCTGAGACAGGAGAATCGCTTGAACCCAGGAGGCAGATGTTACAGTGAGCTAAGATCGTGCCACTGCGCTCCAGCCTGGGCGACAGAGTGAGACTGCATCTCAAAAAGCAAACAAAAGGAAAAACAAGGGGGGTAGTTGCCTTCCAGACAGTTTTGTTATTTTTCTGTCCCTTTTGCTAGCCTGTCAGCCCTCTGGTGGCTGGGGACTGCGTGTCCAAAGCCTGGCTGCTAGTCATGTCCCTATAAATATATTGGCAGGACAGAGCGTTTTAAAGTTTTTGTAAGTTTTTTTGTTTTGTTTTTGTTTTTGTTTTTTGAGACGGAGTCTCGCCCTGTCGCCCAGGCTGGAGTGCAGTGGTGTAGGATCTCTGCTCACTGCAAGCTCCGCCTCCCGGGTTCACGCCATTCTCCTGCCTCACTCTCCCAGGTAGCTGGGACTACAGGCCCCCGCCACCACGCCCAGCTAATTTTTTGTTTTTTTGTTTTTTTTTTTCAGTAGAGAGGGGGTTTCACCATGTTAGCCAGGATGGTCTCGATCTCCTGACCTCGTGATCTGCCTGCCTCAGCCTCCCAAAGTGCTGGGATTACAGGCGTGAGCCACCGCACCCGGCCTTTATAAGATTTTTAAGCATAGGAAAGTTGAGGGAGTAACATGAGTACCCACGTACTCTCCACCTAGATTTAATAATCAGAATAAATAATCTGTGTAGGCCTTTATTTTTTACAAACCCTCTTGTTTAACGTTACCGCATTCCAAATGAAACTCATTGGTGAGCGGTGTGGGGATCTATTCAGATCCCCATGACTGCAGCCCTTCAGCAGAGTTAAGGCCACCTGCCACACCCCACTTTGGGAAGCTGGCTTCCTCTCCCTCCGTTTCCATCCTGCTCAGGAGGTGCCCTCAGAAAGATCAGTTACAAATACGGTTATCTGTGCGTAGGGGCCTGGGCAGCAGATCTCATTAATCTGGGCTGGGATAGGCAGGTGGGTTGGTCCAAATTAAGGAGATCCTACAGAAACTCTTAGCTGCCTGCAGGATTCAACACGAACTCCTTAAGGTAGCAACAAGGGCCCTTTGTAAAATCTGGCCAGAAACAGGTGTCCTAGATACCTCTTCACACCCCTCAGTATACAATGTATCCATATCATGTCAGCCTGGCTTTCAAAATTACCCAGAATCTGACCCTTCTGCCTCCACACTGGCTCAGGGCCCTGCAGTCGTTTTTCTGCATTTTGACAACAGATTGCTTTCTCCTGTTTTCACCTTTCTCCTCTCTTGTCTCTTATGGAAGCCAGAGCCCCTCCCGTCCCCGGAAACAAGATTCTCGCTCTTTCACCCAGGCCGGAGTGCAGTGGTGCAATCACAGGTCACTGCAACCTCCCCTCCCGGAAACAAGATTCTTGCTCTTTCACCCAGGCCGGAGTGCAGTGGTGCGATCACGGGTCACTGCAACCTCCGCCTCACAGATTCAAGTGATTCTCCTGCCTCGGCCTCCCGAGTAGCTGGGACTACAGGTGCATCGCCGCCACTCTCAGCAGATTTTTGTATCTTCAGTAGAGACGGGGTTTCACCATGTTGGCCAGGCTGATCTCAAACTTCTGACCTCAGGTGATCCACCTGCCTCAGCTTCCCAATGTGCTGGATTACACGTGTGAGCCACCGCGTCCGGCCCAGAGTGTTTTTTTAAAGCGTAACTCCAATCATGTCCCTGCTTTGCTCAAACGCTCCAGTGTCCCCTCATCTCAGAGTAAGAGCCAAGTCCTTGCTGTGTCCTGGGAGCCCTCCTACTTGATAGGCGACCCCAGTTCCCTCTCTAACCCCTCCATCCACTCCTCCTCCCTGCTTCTGCTCCAGCCACCACTCTTCCTCAAACACTAAGCACAAAGTTACCCCTTTTGCACTCTGTAAATAGGCAAAGACTGCTCATCCTCAAAATGAATACCTGGCTTACTCCTTTTCCTTTGGGTCTCTGTTCAAGCACAACAGCCTTCTTCAAGTGCCCTATTAAAATATGAAACCGGGGGCACAGTGGCTCATGCCTGTAATCCCAGCACTTTGGGAAGCCAAGGCAGGTGGATCACTTGAGGTCAGGAATTTGAGACCAGCCTGGCCAACATGGTGAAACCCTGTCTTTACTAAAAATACAGAAATTAGCCAGACATGGTGGTATGCGCCTGTAATCCCAACTACTTGGGAGGCTGAAACAGGAGAATCACTTGAATCTGGGAGGCAGAGGTTGTAGTGAGCCAAGATCGCGCCACTGCACTCCAGCGTGAGTGACAGAGTGAGACTCTGTCTCAAAATAAATAAACAAAAAACAAAATATGAAACCAATCCCCTGTACTCACTAAAACTATTATTCTGCTGGTTTTTTCCCCAATTTATCACTCCCTGATACATTATGTATTTGTTTATATCAATTCACACTTTCCTATAAGAATGTGGGCTCTTGGGTAGGCGCAGTAGCTCACACCTGTAATCCCAGCACTTTGGGAGGCTGAAGTGGATAGATAACTTGAGGCTGGGAGTTCGAGACCGGCCTGGCCAACATGGTACATTTTAGTCTCTACTAAAAATGCAAAAATTATCCAGCCGTGGTCGTGGGTGGCTATAATCCCAACTACTTGGGACGCTGAGGCAGGAGGATTGCTGGAACACTGGAGGCAGAGGTTGCAGTGGTGAGATTGCACCACTGCCCTCTAGCCTGGGCGAAAAAGAAAATTCCAACAAAAAAAAAAAAAAAAAAAAAAAAAAAAAAAAGAATGTGGCTTCTTCTGAAGGGCATTTATATCAGAAAAAAAAGAATGTGAGCTCTGCGAGAAATTTTTTTCTGTTCAGTTCCGTATCCATAGTACCTAGAAGAGCATCTGGCATAGAGCAGGCGCTCTATGAGTAAATTAATGGCCCTGTGGTGCCTCTTCCTAGCTAGACATGTGTTCAGTATGTCAAGTAACCCATCTGTACAGGGTGGGCAATTGTCCCATTTTCCCAGGACTGAGGTCGTTCCCAGAACTAGGCTTTCAGTGCTAAGACTGGGCAAATGGGGTTTTGCTCCTAAGCAAAACGTGTTGGTCACGCTACCTCTAAGCCTACATTTCATCATCTATAAAAAAAATAGTTGGCTGGTCACAGTGGCTCACGCCTGTAATCCCAGAACTTTGGGAGGCCGAGGCAGGTGAATCACAAGGTCAGGAGTTCAAGACCAGCCTGGCCAACATGGTGAAACCCTGTCTCTACTAAAAATACAAAAAAATTAGCTGGGCATAATGACGGGCGCCTGTAATCCCAGCTACCTGGGAGGCTGAGGCAGGAGAATCGCTTGAACCCGGGAGGCGGAGGTTGCAGTGAGCCGTGATCATGCCACTGCACTCCAGCCCAGGTGATAGAGTGAGACTCCGTCTCAAAATAAATAAAATAAATAAATAAATACATACATACTATATACCTCCTTTATCATGATGGTTTAGGGGCACAGGACTGATACTGCCTTAGAAGTTAAGCTAATTCTGAAAGACTTTTTTTTAAAAAAATACAGAATCATGCTCTGTTGCCTAGGCTGGAGTTCAGTGGTGCAATCTCAGCTCACTGAAACCTCCGCCTCCTGGGTTCAAGCAATTCTCTTGCCTCAGCCTCCGGAGTACCTGGGATTCCAGGTGCGCGCCACCTCGCCTGGCTAATTTTTGTATTTTCATTAGAGACGAGGTTTTGCCACGTTGGCCAGGCTGGTCTTGAACTCCTGACTTCAAGTGATCCACCCGCCTCGGCCTCCCAAAGTGTTGAAATTACAGGCGTGGAGCCACCGCACCTGGCCTGAAACACTTTTTAAAGCTATCTTTTCTGCTTATTACGTATGTAATACAATCTTCATTTTTTGAAATCCCAAAATGTGCAGAAGTGAATGCCATAGAAAGTGAAACCCCTGGTGACCAGGAATGGAGTGAAGGTGGTGGCATCCGAGCCACACGTTTCCCAGGAATAACAGCAGAGAGTGGACCCTTTGCAGCAGCTTCGTAGGGTTTAGATTTGCCATGTCCCCCCAAATAAGGTCACACATCCAATGGCAGGGGCACACAAGAGAGCCCATGACCATTCCACTTTGATTATTAAACACTTAAATGACATTACGAGGGCAATAATTCTATTTTCACTCTGAGAAATTACTGGAACCCCTCCAAACAAAAGCTTTGTGAGCCTGCCTCGCCCCAGAAAGTCCAAAGTGGCATCAAAACACTGCCTTCCAGAAGTCCTGCCTCAGAACAGCCTCTGTTGCAAAACATGTCACCACAATTGCAAAATATCCTGCTTTAGACCAGAAAGTATCGTTCCCTGCCCAATTCTGTCATGGGGTTTTGGTCTCAGCTCCGAGGAGTTTTCTGACCAGTCAAGATGGGATCACACAGCACCCACAGCGTCACTGCACAGTCTCATCCTTTCTCCATCTGGTAGTGGGAGACTGCCTGGGAGGTGCTGGGTTGCCACTGTCCAGAATCAGGGACAGGTGCTGGCCCCAGTGATACCCTAGTCAACACCCTTCTTCTGGCCCAGCCTAAAAATTCCAAAAATCTGTCGTCTGCACCATCAATGTGCATTTCACCCATGGTTTTTTTTTTTTTTTTTTTTTTTTTTTTTTTTTTTTTTAAGACAGGGTATCTTGCTCTGTTACCCAGGCTGGAGAGCGGTGGTGCTATCACAGCTCATTGCAGTCTCAACCTAGGCTCAAGCAATCTTCCCGCCTCAGCCTCCTGAGTAGCAGAGATCACCAGTGTGTGCCACCACACCCAGCTAATAATTTTTCTATTTCTTGTAAAGGCAGGGTCTCCTTATGTCGCCCAGGCTAATGTCGAACTCCTGGGCTTAAGTAATCCTCCTGTCTCAGCCTCCCAAGGGCTGGGATTGCAGATGTGAGCCACTACACCCAGCCCAATTCACCCACTTTTTAGGGAAGATGTTGGGCTCAGAAAGATCTAGTGAACTGCATGTTTGTTGTCAGCTATGAAAATAAAGCAAAAGCACCAAATACTCTGTGAAACAGAAAACAGGTGGACCAGCTGGACAGTAAGTAAAATTCAACCAATCAGAACTCATCAAAGCCTTGAATCCCCGGCTGGGCACACACAGAGGCGCTCACACCCAGAGATGAGTGTTCAGCTAGGCATCACAATGTTGTGACTGACCTGTGGAAGTGACCCATCCGGGACCTCAGTGGTCAGCTGGAAATGGGACATCCATGGTAGTCATGAATAGTAAAATCACAAATTATTGTCAGGCAGGAGACGATGTTGTGAAGTGGTTTGATGTTTGGATCCTGGCTCTGGGCAAATCACTAAGCTACAGATTCTTGGCTGCAGAGGGGGATGATAAATGCAGTCCTGCAGGGTGCAGTCTTAGAGATGCTAGGAGGTAGTGTTTATAAAGCAAGTGGTGGCTGGTGCAGAGGAAGTGCTGGTGAAGGGTAAATTCCATTATTAACAAAACTTCTGGACGGGCACAGTGGCCAGATTACAGGGATTACACACCTGTAATCCCAGCACTTTGGGAGGCCAAAGCAAGTGGATCGCTTGAGCTCAGGAGTTCAAGACCAGCCTGTGCAACATAGTGAGACCCTGTCTCTATAAAAAAATACAAAAATTAGCCGCATGTGGTGGCATGCAGCTGCAGTCCCAGCGACTTGGGAGGTTGGAGGATTGCTCAAGCCCAGGAGGCAGAAGTTGCATTGAGCCAAGATCCTGCCACGGCACTGCAGCCTGAGTGACTGAGCAAGACCCTATCTAAAAACAAAAAACTAAAAAATTAGGGTATGCAAGTAATTTTTTAATTTTTATTTTTTTGAGACAAAGTCCCGCTCTGTCGCCCAGGCTGGAGTACAATGGCGCAATCTCGGCTCACTGCAACATCCGCCTCCCGTGTTTAAGCGATTCTCCTGCCTCAGCCTCCTGAGTAGCTGGGAATACAGGCGCGTGCCACCATGCCTGGCTAATTTTTGCATTTTTAGTAGAGATGGGGTTTTACCATGTCGGCCAGGCTGGTCTTGAACTCCCAACCTGAGGTGATCCACTCACCTTGGCCTCCCAAAGTGCTGGGATTACAGGCGTGAGCCACCATGCCCAGCCCCCGACATGTAACTTCTGTTAGCTTCAAAGCCACCTCTGGGGCTCTGCATCAGACTATGAGCTGAAGGACACCCGTGCCTTTTCACCCCTGTAGCTCCAGCATCCTGGCACACTGTCTAGAATGTTCAGTGAATGTGCACGGAAGGGCATTCTGGCTCCAGGGAGCGAGAACTAAGTCAGCTCTGGGAACAGATGAGTCAGGCTGGTGGTCGAGGCATTGCTTTTCAAGCCCTTCATGTGGCTGGAAGAACCAGACAACTGGAACTGGATCAACAGGGGTGATGGCGTGGCAAGAGTTATCCCCTGGCAGTGCCCTTCTGGCCTCACTTGCCTTCTTGGGCCAAGAAGGGCAAAGATCACGGGGCTGTATTCACTGCCCGCCCCTCCCCCCATCCGTGCCATTGGCTCTGGAGGGTCTGTGAAACCCCGAGTCTGGAGAAGAACAGTTGACCAGCAGGGCTGGCCCTCAGCATAGTCCTCTCTGTCCCACTCACCCGCTTTGCCAGCCCCAGATCCTGGCAGGAAGGGAGATTGGAGGGGGTGTCTGGAATCCAGTCCCAGACCTTCCCTTGCAGACTTGCCCACCTGTCTGTGGTCTAGTGTGGAGATGAGGTCCAGGGTTTGGGAGGGGTGTGGGGACACATGTCTGCCAAGGCACTGAGTTCTCCCAGCTGGAAAATCCTCTGAACCTGTAAGAAGAGAACACAGCCAGCACGGACACACCCTTACCCTTAGTCTCAGTTCCCACCAAGACACAGAGCATTTCCTGTGCCTTTTCCGCTATTTCACAACCTGCCTTTTCTTGCTCACCAAAGTAGAGGCTTCTTCTCCTGCCAGAAGCCAGACAGCTGGCTCCAGCCTCTCTTGCTCAGCGCCATGGCCAAGACCCCTAGTGACCATCTGCTGTCCACCCTGGAGGAGCTGGTGCCCTATGACTTTGAGAAGTTCAAGTTCAAGCTGCAGAACACCATTGTGGAGAAGGAGCACTCCAGGATCCCCCGGAGCCAGATCCAGAGAGCCAGGCCAGTGAAGATGGCCAGTCTGCTGGTCACCTACTACGGGGAAGACTACGCTGTGCGGCTGACCCTGCAGGTCCTGCGGGCCATCAACCAGCGCCTGCTGGCTGAGGAGCTCCACAGGGCAACCGTTCAGGGTAAGCGGGCCCAGGCCGCCTCCTCACCCAGCGCTGAGGGCTGGTTGCTTTGTGGGAAAAGGGACCAGGAGCTCAGAGCAGCTCACTCTGACTTGGGGGTTGGGAGTCTCAGGTCTACCAAGATCCAGGTGACTTTAGTTCAGGAACGTCCCTTCCTTCACTCGGCTTTTGGCACTGGATTAGGAAACTTCCTTAAGGCTCCCAATGGGTTTTTGAAGAAGCAGGTCAGGGTCAGGAAAAGCAGGAGCTGGAGCACCTGTTCTTTGAGACTTCTTCACTTCATTTATGATTAATACTCATGTCAAACAAACATCTCTAGGTTAGCAAAAAGGGATTGCTATGCAATCATATCAACGGGGTTGGTATAGAATCTTCTCAGTGCTGTTTACCATGTTGGCCAGGCTGGTCTCAAACTCCTGACCTCAAGTGATCCTCCCGCCTCAGCCTCCCAAAGTACTGGGATTTCAGGCATGGACCACTGTGCCTGGCTTATTTTTATTTTTGAAACGTATAATCTGGGTTTTGCTGACCTGTAAAAGATCTTATTTGAAACAGTTGTCCTGCTTAAAACGTTTGAAAAGTACTATTTGAGAAATACATGGTGGCTCACACTTACAGTCTCAGCACTCCGGGAGGCTAAAGTGGGTAGATTGCTAGAGCTCAGGAGTTCGAGACCAGCCTGGCCAACATGGTGAAACCCTGTCTCTACCAAAAATACAAAAAAATGAGCCAGGCGTGGTGGCACACACCTGTATTCTCAGCTATTGAAAAAACAGAAAACAGACTGAGGTGAGAGGATCGCTTGAGCCTGGGAGGCAGAGGTTGCAGTGAGCCGAGATCACATCAGGGCCACAGAGCAAGATCCTGTCTCAAAAAATAAAATAAGAGAGAGAGAAATATATTGCAACATCAAGCATGTTCTTACTGAATGGTAATTGACTGCCGTTGTCTAGGAAGTCCTGAACTTTTGTTTTTGAGATGGAGTCTCGCTTTGTCACTCAGGCTGGAGAGCAGTGGCACGATCTCAGCTCACTGCAACCTCCACATCCCAGGCTCAAGCGATTCTCATGCCTCAGCCTCCAGAGTAGCTGTGACTACAGGTGCACACCACCACGTCTGGCTAAGTTTCGTATTTTTAGTAGGAACGTGGTTTTGCCATGTTGGCCAGGCTGCTCTCGAACTCCTGACCCCAAATGATCCTCCCAATTTGGCCTCCGGAGAAGCTAGGATTACAGGCATATGCCACCACACTCAGCTTATTTTTGTATTTTCAGTAGAGACGGGGTTTCACCCTGCTGGTCTTGAACTCCTGACCTCAGGTGATCCTCCCACCTCAACCTCCCAGAGTGCTGGGAATACAGGCATGAGCCACCGTGCCCGGCCCATTTTCTCCTCCATTTGTAAACTTTATTATCCATGGGGATTCTCTCTCCTCTCCCCTGAATCTTGGGCCCTAAACGTGGGACAGCTTCATGACTTTGCAGCTGGTTGTCTTTCCAGAATATTCCACAAAAGAAAATGGCACAGACGATTCCGCAGCGTCCAGCTCCCTGGAGGAGAACAAGCCCGGGAGCCTGAAGACTCCAGACCACCCCGAGGGGAAGGAGGGAAAGGAGGGGAAAGGCTCTGGGTCGTGCGGGGACTGGGCTGCCAACCCGCGGTACAGCCAGCCTGAGCCCGGGATGGGGCTGTCGACGAAACCCTCGAGCAAACGCAGAGAGGCCTCGGAGGGCCTGGACACGCCGGGCAAGCCTCCGACCCGGAGCCCGTCCCTGCCGGGCAGGAGAAGCTCCTGCAGGGCGCTAGAGGTCCCCCGGCCCAGCTCCATGGGGAGGCTGCCGGTGCTGGCGGCGGACCCGCGGGGGCGAAAGGAGTGCAGGCCCTTCGAAGTGTACCTGCCCTCGGGAAAGAAGCGGCCTAAAAGCCTTGAGCTCACCATTTCCACAGGGGAGAAGGCGCCCCCAAATCCAGAAACTCTCCTGACTGTAGAGGAAACGACAGCTGCGAATCCGGACTCGGCAACAGCCGCCCAAGCAAGGCCCACTCCGGATGGAGGGGCGTCTGCGGACCTGGAGGAAGGCCCTGGAAATCCAGAACATTCGGTCACCGGTAAATTGTGTTCTTTCCTACTTTATATCGGCTGCAAAGAAAGAACAGCTGGCCGGGCACAATAGCTCACGCCTGTAATCCCAGCGCTTTGGGAGGCCAGGGCGGGAGGATTGCTGAGGCCAAGAGTTTGAGACCAGTCTGGTGAACATAGTGAGACCCCCGCCATGTCTATAAATAAAATTAAAAAAATAAAAACCCAAAGGTTGGACAGGGCGCCATAGCTCACGCCTGTAATCCCAGAGCTTTGAGTGGCCTGCACGGGAGGATCTCTTGACCCCAGGAGTTCCATACTAGCCTAGGCAACACAGTGAGACCCCATCTCTACAAAAAATACAATAGTGGCACACGCCTGTAGTCCCAGCTGCTCAGGCTCACTTGAGCAGGGGGAGTTCCAGGCTGCAGTGAGCTGAGATCATGCCAGTGCACTCCAGCCTGAGCAACATAGCGAGATTCCACTTCTACAAAACTAAAAAAAAAAAATTAGCTGGGTGTTGTGGCACACGCCTGTAATTCTAGCTACTCAAGAAGCTGAGGCAGGAGGATTGCTTGAGCCAGGGAGTTCCAGGCCTCAGTGAGCTGAGGTTGTGCCACTTGCACTCCAGCCTGGGCAACACAGCAAGACCCTGTCTCTTAAACATTTTGCAGGGGAAAAAAAAGAAAGAAAGAATGTCCAATTGAAAAAGGCAGTCAGGTTTTATTCAGTGGCCAAAGAATAGAGAAGGGGAGCTCACCTTTGCAGGCATCTGCTTGCCAGGGATGGGAGGCAGGGGGATTTTAGAGTCCCAGGAGGGGAAGGGAGGTAGGTAAGCAGGTCCAGGGCAGGATTCCATACATGAAGGTGCTGTCCCCAGCGTGCTTTTTCCTACATCGCATGGCCGTCTTCTTTTAGGGGAGGGGCCTTTAGCCTTACAATGATGCGTAAATGATCTAAAGGTAACTGGAAGATACCTGTTCCAGTTGGCACTGGTTTTGCTCTGATCTTAACTTCTTCTGGTTTTTGGCAAGGGATCAGGCGGCTCCAGGCCATCTGGATTTTTTAAAGCAGCTGTCCCTATAGGTAAAGAGACCAGAGAAAAACTGTAAAAGAAAAATGCCACCAGTTTTTTTTTTTTTTTTTTTTTTTTGAGACAGAGTCTCAGTCTGTCTCCCATGCTGGAGTGCAGTAGTGTGATCAACAGCTTACTGCACCCACAACCTCCTGGGCTCAAGCGATCCTCCCACCTCAGCCTTCCGAGTAGCTCGGACTATAGGTGCTCACCACCACACTGGTTAATTTTTTTTTTTTTTTTTGTATTTTTTGTAGAGAGGAGGGCTCGCTATGTTGCCCAGGCTGGTTTTGAACTCCTGGGCTTAAGCAATCCACCTGCCTTAGCCTCTAAAAGTGATAGGATTACAGGTGTGAGCCACTACACCCAGCCTATGGAACACACTTTCTAATACATTGTTGGCTGGAGAGGAGAAATCACAGCATTCAAAGAGGAAAAATAGAACTAGGGGTCCAGGCCAGGTGTGGTGGCTCATGCCTGTAATCCCAGCACTTTGGGAGGCCAATGGGGGCGGATCACCTGAGGTCAGGAGTTCGAGACCAGCCTGCCACCATGGTGAAACCCCATCTCTACTAAAAATTCTAAATTTTCCGGGCGTAGGGGCGGGTGTCCATAATCCCAGCTACTCAGGAGGCTGAGGCAGGAGAATTGCTTGAACCCAGGAGGCAGAGGTTGCAGTGAGCCAAGATCACGCCATTGCACTCCAACCTGGGCAATAAAAGCAAAACTCTGTCTAAAAAAAAAAAAAAAAAAAAAAATTGGGGGGTCCAGGGACCCCTGAGACCTGGGAGGGAACAGGACATGGTGTGCTGCATAAGCCTTCAAATCCAGAAGTCCCTGGGTCTTCTGGTGAGAAAGGACCCTAGGATCTGGAAAACCTAGCATCCTTAGGAATAGTGACCTGAAAAGTACTAAAGTACTTCCCCCCTAATTTTCTTTTATCCCCACTGTATTTTTTTGAATTTTTATTTTATATATATATATATATTTTTTTAGATATGGGGTCTCACTATGTTGCCCAGACTGGTCTCGAACTCCTGATCTCAAACAATCCTCCCATCTTTGCCTCCCAAACTGCTGGGATTACAGGTGTGAGCCACTGCACCGGATCCCCACTGTATTTCTATAATTGGGATTCCTGGATGCCTCCTGGGGCCACTTTGTTAATCTGGTGCAGGCTTAGACCCTGAAAAATGCATATATGCACAGCTTCACAAATGTCACATCAAATTTCAGGTAGTTCTTGGACACTCTGAAGTCCGTCTTTAGAATCCAAGGGCTTTGTGGACACCAGGTAGAAAATCTGGGGAAGACTGGTTAAAAATACTGCCTCTCACAATAACCTCACAGCAATGTGTCATAATGGGGTTGAGATTCTACCATTTGCCTTTCTCTGAACAGAAAGGAAAGCCTATTGGCTAAAGTTCTAATTATCTACTGCTGAGGTAGTCATTAAAATTATGTTTGGTTGTGAATAATAGAAACACCCAAATAACAGTAAACCTCAAAAGAAAAGAAGTTTGTGCCTCCTTCACATAAATGATACACAGGCAGTCCCAGGCAGATCCGTGGGCCAGGACCCTGGGGTCCTGCTGTTGCTCTGCTCCACCAAGTTTGTCCTCAAGCTCATGCTCTCAGAAGGTGGCGTCATGCCAGGCAGCAAGATGGAGGAACAGAGGGAAATAGTATCCCTTAGGGAAGGCTCTAGAAATTTCTAGAAGCTGCTTGTGATCCCTCCATTTACATCCCTTTGGTCATATTATGGTCAAATAGCCACACCTAACTGCAAAGGAGGCTGAGAAATGCAGGGCATTTGGGGGGCAATGGGAAGAAGGGAAGCAGTCCTGTGGACAATTAATTCTATCAGGAGAGAAGGAGGAAGAATAATTTCTGGTGGCTACTAGCAGTCTCATTTACAGATGTGCTATGAATTTCTGGGACACTGTGAGGTAAGGAGGTAGGAGGGGCTAAAGGATTGAGTGTGTTTCTATTTCTTTTTTTTTTTTTTTTGAAATGACTGGAGAGCAGTGGTGTGATCTCGGCTCACTGCAAACTCCGTCTCCCAGGTTCAAGCAATTCTCCTGCCTCAGCCTCCCAAGTAGCTGTGATTACAGGTGCCCACCACCAACACGCCTGGCTAATTTTTGTATTTTTAGTAGAGACAGGTTTTCACCATCTTGGCCAGGCTGGTCTTGAACTCCTGACCTCATGATCCACCTGCCTCAGCCTCCCAAAGTAACCTGGGATTACAGGTGTGAGCCACTGCGCTCGGCCATGTGTTTCTGTTTCTTCTTGTATCTCCTGGCATGTCTGCTTATGAAGTTGCAATTAGAGTCTTGGGGTAGAGCTATTCATAACTGTTATGTCTTCATGATGAGTTCCGCTCTTTAGCCCTGTAATGCTCCCCTTCTTTGCTTTTTAAGACAGCATCTCACTCTGTTGCCCAGGCTGGAGTGCAGTGTTGCAGTCCTAGCTCACTGCAGCGTCGACCTCCTAGGTTCAAGCAATCTTCCTGTCTCAGCCTCCCAAGTAGATGGGATTAGAGGTGTGCACCACCACACCTGGCTAATTTTTTAATTTTTTGTAGAGATGGGCTCTTGCCATGTTGCCCAGGCTGGTCTCAAACTCCTGAGCTTAGGCAATCCTCCCACCTTGGCCTCCCAAAGCACTGGGATTATAGGCATCAGCCACCACGCAGCCCCTTCTTTGCTTTTATTTAATGGTTATTGAACTCAGATGTGAGCAGTGGTCTATTTATTCCTTCATTCAATACTAGTTTTCCAAATGCTTACATTTGCCGGGTACTCTGCTAGGGACTGGGATCCAGCTGGGAGCGAGGCACACAAGTCACCATCCCCTAGGAGCCTCCACTCACGTTATGGGCAGCCAGGGATAGGTTCAAGTGGCAAAGGAACACTGGTCAGAATGTCTCTTTCCTTGGCATCAGCTGGTAGATCCATGTCTGTGCATGAGGAATAGCACAAGGCCATGGGTCTGTCTTTAGGATAAATGCCCAAGAATACCAAGTCTCAGGAATGTCTGAGGTCTAGCCCTTAGCTCTCAGGCCCAGTGGCCTGTTTGCTGCCTCACTGGATGGCAGTCGGAGGAGGACAAGCTAGGAAGTGGGCAGCCTAACCAAGAACTCACACGTCTCAGGCAAGGGCTCTTTCTGCTGTGCTTTGTGATACCTCTGTGTAAACAACTTGGGTTTGCCATTCAGGGGATTTTTCCACTGCATGTCCCCAGGAAGGCCACCAGACAAGGCTGCAAGTCCCCATTGCCATGCCCAGGAAGGAGACCCTGTTGGCGATATCTGTGTGCGTGATTCCTGCAGCTGCCCCGAGGCAGCTTCTGGGCACCCCCAGGCCTCAGGCAGCCGCTCACCTGACTGCCCCCGGTGCCAGGCCTTCCATGAAAGGAAGAGCATGGGAAGTCTAAGCCCCCAGCCCCTTCCACAGTGTAAGCGCCACATGAAGCAGGTCCAGCTGCTCTTCTGCGAGGATCACCGTGAGCCCATCTGCCTCATCTGCAGTCTGAGTCAGGAGCATCGAGGCCACCGGGTACGCCCCATTGAGGAGGCTGCCCTGGAACACAAGGTAAGTACTCCCTGCCTGTGGGCCCTTCTCTGCCAGGCACTTGGACACACTGGGCCTTGCTTCATTTTCCCAATAACTCTGGGATGTTGGTGCGTTAGCCAGTATTCCTGGGCTGGAAATGGCAAGAACACAATATAAACCAGTCCAGCAAAGAGGGGAGTTACAGGTTTATGTTGCTCAGAGATCCAGGGGGAGCTGGTTTCAGGTATAGCTAAATCCAGAAGCCCAGAGGAAGTGCCTCTCAGCTCTGCTGCCTTTGGCGATGCAGCCATTCCTCCCTCCTCTTTTCTGAGCACCCCTCCCATGCTGCTGGCAGCAGCACCCTCAGCCTTGCTACCAGAAGGAGATGTTCCCCTCCAGAGTTGGCACCAGCTAAAGATGGCAGGAGCCAAATTCAAGCTTTTCAACAAGTGCTGTTTTTCCAGAAGCAAATTCAGAAGCAGCTGGAGCATCTGAAGGAGCTGAGAAAATCAGGGGAGGAGCAGCGATCCTATGGGGAGGGGAAGGCAGTGAACTTTCTGGTAAGGACAGTCATGGCCGGTGGTCCATCCTTCCCTGGGAGGAGGGTGAGAAGAGTGAGCAGGGGTCCCCGAGATTCTGCTGTGGTTCACAGGGCAGCAGGGATGGCCACCTCCTCTCAGGGCGCAGAGGGATAACCAGCAGCCAAGGGTGAACTCATCCCTGTAGAGGGAGACCACCCCCAGCAGGCAGGGGTCACCTCTGAGGATCCTGTCATGCTTTCTCATATTCACCAGAAGATAGTATACAGCAACCTATGCCGGTGACTGTCGCAGGAAGATGGTATTGAGGAAGGGGGAAAAGAACGCCACATTTTTTTTTTTTTTGAGACGGAGTCTCGCTCTGCCACCCAGGTGCAGTGGCATGATCTTGGCTCACTGCACTTCTGCCTCCCGGGTTTAAGCGATTCTCCTGCTTCAGTATGCTGGGTAGCTGGGACTACAGGCGCCCACCACTATGCCTGGCTATTTTTTGTAATTTTAGTAGAGATGGGGTTTCACCATGTTGGTCAGGCTGTTCTTGAACTCCTGACCTCATAATCCGCCCGCCTTGGCCTCCCAAAGTACTGGGATTACAGACATGAGCCATCGTGCCGGGCCAAGAACACTTTTAACTTTAAAATTCTCCTCTGTTTTTTTTTTTTCCCAAGGTGGAGTCTCACTCTGTTGCCCAGGCTGGAGTACAGTGGCACAATCTTGGCTCGCTCCAACCTCCACCTCCCAGGTTCAAGCAATTCTCCTGCCTCAGCCTCCTGAGTGGCTGGAATTACAGGCGCTTGTCACCGTGCCCGGCTAATTTTTGTATTTTTAGTAGAGACAGGGTTTCCCCATGTTGGCCAGGCTGGTGAGAGCAGCCTGAGACTCCTGACCTCAGGTGATCCACCTGCCTCGGCCTCCCAAAATGCTAGGATTACAGACATGAGCCATTGCACCCAGCCCAAATTTCCCCATTTTATAAAACAACATTTATATTGGATTAGGGACCCACCCAACTCCAACAGGACCACATCTTAACTAATTACATCTGCAAGAACTCTATCTCCAAATAAGATCACATTCTGAGTACTGGAGGTTAGGACTTCAACATGTAAATTTTGGAGGGGACACAGTTAAACCTTAACACCAGGTTTGAGGACATTTTCCCAGAGCCAGCCCCAGCCATGCTCAGTCTGTTCTGGAAGGTTCCAGACAGTATTGCCCTCTGCTCTGGAATCTAGGCCTCGAAGAGGCAGCATAAGCCCACCTTTTATCCACCTCCAGGAGGTGAGCCTCTGGGGGTTCCTGGACATACACGTCCACCCAAAGCACAGACCCCCATACCTCCCTGTCCTCTGCTCCCCAGGAACAAACTGAAGCGCTGAAGCAGCGGATGCAGAGGAAGCTGCAGCAGGTGTACCACTTTCTGGAGCAGCAAGAGCATGTCTTTATGGCCTCGCTGGAGAATGTGGGCCAGATGGTTGGGCAGATCAGGAAGGCATATGACACCCGCATATCCCAGGACATCGCCCTGCTTGACGCGCTGATTGGGGAACTGGAGGCCAAGCAGTGCCAGTCGGAATGGGAGCTTCTGCAGGTGAGTGTGCCTGGGCCTGGGTTTCTTGGGTCCCCTGTGCCCATCAGGATGCCTCAGACTCCCAGCTCTGCCATCAGCTGTGCGGGAACCAGTGGGGTGAAGCCCCTAAGGCCTAGGATAGGACTTGGTCTTGGTGACCCACAATGCCTCTTGTGCCCAGACCCCTTTGATGAGGTCTCTCAGGGGCCCAGGGTGGCCCAGCATCCAGGGGATCCCTGCCATTTCCCAGAAGGGATCAGCAGGGCCTGAGGGTCGTTCCATTGCAGGCCTCGCCACCTGGGATGCCTGAATCCCTGTGCTTAGAATTAGAATTGAGGAAGGGTGCTCCACTTCCCCTGACAGCCTAGGACAGGGAGTGCAGGGGGGAGCTAAAAGTCCAGGAGCCCAGGAGTAGAGGCCAGGTATCAGTACAGCCTCTAGGAGCCTGATAATGGACAGTTTCCTTCTTTTCTCTCCTAGGACATCGGAGACATCTTGCACAGGTACAGCAAGGTCCTATGGTGTACCCTGGGGTGTCTTGCAGGAAGCATTTGGGGGAGAGAGTCCCAGAAGGGACCTGGGAGGGAGATGTTCCCAACACTGGGGTCTGTGATTCCAGACTCCTCTCTTTTTCTGCAGGTTCCCAAAGCCTCTGGATTTGCGTAGGGAGAAGGGGATCTGGTCAGCAGGGAGGCTGACCAGGTGTGGAGCTGTAGACTGGGAAGGGTGAATTCAGCCCATCCTAAGATGGAAGCTCCCTAAGAAACTTTCCGAGTGCATTGTGTCCCGTGCAATTCACCTTAGGAAAACTGCCCCTTCAGGCCTACTGGTGGCCTTGGGAAGCTTGTTTGGAGTGAAGCTGGGTTGAGCCCAGCAGGAAGGGGAGGGAAGGGACAGGAAGAGGCTAAGCCTTAAAATCACCTGGGAGCTTTACAAAATCCCAGTGTCCTTTTGTGTCTGGCTTCTTCACTTAGCATAGTGTCTTCAGGCTTCATCCATGTTGTAACGTGTATCAGAATTTATTTTCTTTTTATGGCTGAATAGTACTCAATTGTGTGTTCATACTACATTTCGTTTATCCACTCATGGACATTGGGACTTTTTCTAACTTTTGGTTTGTGAATAATGTTGCTATGAACATGGGCGTACAAATAGCTACTTGAGACCCTGCTTTCAGTTATTTTGGGTACATACCCAGAAGTGGAACTGCGGGACCGTGTGGTCATTCTGTGTTTAATTTTTTTTGAGGAACCACCATCCTGATTCCCACAGGGGCTGCATTGCTTCCCATTCCCACCAGCAGTTCACAAGGGCTCCAGTTTCTCCACATCTTTGCCATCACTTATTTTCTTGTTTCTCTCTCTTTCTCTCTCTCGCTTTCTTTTTTTTGGAGACAGAGTCTTGCTCTGTCATCCAGGTTGGAGTGCAGTGGCGTCATCTTTGGCTCACTACAACCTCTGCCTCCCAGGTTCAAGGGATTCTCCCACCTCAGCCTCCCTAGTAGCTGGGACTACAGGAGCGTGCCACCATGCCCAGCTAATTTTTTTGGTAGAGACAGGGTTTCACCATGTTAGCCAGGCTGTTCTCAAACTCCTGACCTCAAGTGATTCACCTGACTTGGCCTCCCAAAGCGCTGGGCGCCCAGCCATTTCTCTCTCTTTCTCTCTCTTTCTCTCTCTCCTTCTCCTTCTCCTTCTTCTTCTTTTCTTCTCCTTCTCCTCCTCCTTCTCCTCCTCCTCCTTCTCCTTCTTCTTCTTCTTCTTTTCTTCCTCCTTCTTCTTCCTCCTCCTTCTTCCTCCTTCTTCTTCCTCCTTCTCCTCCTTTTCCTCCTCCTCCTTCTCCTCCTCCTCCTTCTCCCTCCTCCTTCTCCTTCTCCCTCCTCCTCCTTCTCCCTCCTCCTCCTTCTCCCTCCTCCTCCTTCT
>NC_045450.1:3171787-3232165 GCF_002776525.5 Piliocolobus tephrosceles | reverse complement strand
CCTCCTCCTCCTCCTTCTCCCTCCTCCTCCTTCTCCCTCCTCCTCCTCCCTCCTCCTCCTCCTTCTCCCTCCTCCTTCTCCCTCCTCCTTCTCCCTCCTCCTCCTTCCTCCTCCTTCTTCCTTCTTTTCCTCTCCTTCTCCTTCTCCCCCTCCCCCTCCCCTTCTTCTTCTTCTTCTTTCTTCTTTCTTCCTCCTCCTCCTCCTCCTGAGACAAGGTCTCATTCCCATCACTCAAGCTGGAGAGCAGTGGTACTCACGGCTCACTGCAGGCTCAACTTCCTGGGCTCAGGTGATTCTCCTACCTCAGCCTCCTGAGTAGCTGGGACTACAGGCATGTGCTACCACTTCCAGCTACTTTTTTGTATTTTCAATAGACACAGGGTGTTGCCATGTTGCCCAGGCTGGACTTGAACTCCTGGGCTCAAGCGATCCAGCTGCCTTGGCTTCCTGAAGTGCTAGGATTACAGGCATGAGCTACCATACCTGGCCTGTTTTCTCCTATTGTTGCTGTTTTTATAATAGCATCCTAATGGATGTGAAGGGGTATTTTATTCTGTATTTTTTTCATTAATTACCATTTTTATTTCAATAGAAAGAAATAAAGGGATGTATAATCAATTTGACATAGATAATTCTGGTAGATAATATCAATGTCATTTTAAGTCCATTCTGAAAACTCCTTGTGGTTTTGATATCCATGTCTTTAAAGCGCCCCAGCACATGACAATCTGTGGCTAAAGTTGAGGACCAGCGTTTAGACCTCTGAATCCAGGGAAGACTTTTCTTTGTGTAGCTCAGGCTGGGCTAGGTGTGCCCTGTGGAGAATGTAGATCATTTCCAGCTCACGGGTACTTGGGCCATCCCCTCGTTCCAGCCCTCTCTGGTCAACAGTCTTTTGTCTCTAGGGCTAAGACAGTGCCTGTCCCTGAACGGTGGACCACTCCTCAAGAGATGAAACAGAAGATCCAACTGCTCCAACAGAAGTCAGAGTTTGTGGAGAAGAGCGCAAAGTACTTCTTAGGTAGATGGGCTTGGGAGAGGATTGGAGGTGCATGCTTGCTTCCTCCCTAAGATTCACATAGCCCAGAGCCCCTCACTTCCCTCCTCCTCCTCCCCTGGTCTTGCTGACCTGCCTTCAACCTCTCTTCTATCTGTCCCTGGCTGAGGGACCTAACTCCAGCTTCTCTCTGTTCCCTTTCCCACATTTTAGAAACCCTGCGTTCAAAAATGGAAATGTTCGATGGTGAGTCCAGCGGTAATGGTGTGTGCTGGCCTGGGATTGTTGCAGTGTTTCCTTGTGCTGTTGACTTGAGGAGCCCTATTTAGAAGACAAAAAAACCCAAAAACACCTGGAGCAAAGGCAGGAGAAAGGTCATGGCAGGCCCCCAGGCTCTGTGTATGACTGTATGACTCATTGGCTGAGTTGACTCATTAGACCACAGTCCCCAACATGACCTGGGTTCCTGGGAGGAACGGGATTATACCCAACATAGCATGCAGGGCCCTAAGCAGGGGGTTCCTTGTCTTTCCTTGTTGTCGGGACATTGTAATTTAGCCCCTCTGAATACGAACGCTCAGGACTTTTTTCCCTATCTCATTTTCTCTGTAGTTCCAGAGCTGATTGGTGCTCAGGCACATGCTGGTAAGTGCCCAGATCAAGGCAACTGGCCCTGGCCTGCTGGATCCCTGTGCTCTCCCCCACCACGTTCGAGAATAACTGTCCCTGTTCCCTGCAGGTGGGGATAACCCTGTAGGGATGTTGCCCACGGACCCCTAGCTAGGTATTCAAATTTTCTTTGCAGTTAATGTGATTCTGGATGCAGAAACCGCTTACCCCAACCTCGTCGTCTCTGATGATCTGAAGAGTGTTAGACTTGGAAACAAGCGGGAGAGGCTGCCTGATGGCCCGCAAAGATTTGACAGCTGCATCGTTGTTCTGGGCTCTCCGAGCTTCCTCTCCGGCCACCATTACTGGGAGGTGGAGGTCGGAGACAAGACAGCGTGGATCCTGGGAGCCTGCAAGGCATCCATAAGCAGGAAAGGGAACATGACTCTGTCGCCAGAGAATGGCTACTGGGTGGTGATAATGATGAAGGAAAATGAGTACCAGGCATCCAGTGTTCCCCCAACCCGCCTGCTAATAAAGGTGCCTCCCAAGCGTGTGGGCATCTTTGTGGACTACAGAGTTGGAAGCATTTCCTTTTACAACGTGACAGCCAGATCCTGCATCTATACATTCACCAGCTGCTGTTTCTCTGAGCCCCTTCAACCTATCTTCAGCCCTGGGACACATGATGGAGGGAAGAACACAGCTCCTCTGACTATCTGTCCAGTGGGTGATCAGGGGCCTGACTGAATGCCCAGTACTCCATCTCTCCTCCAGCTTCTGGCCTTGTATCTTGCATTCACATACTCAACAGTCACGGAATGCCACCTGGGTGCCAGCTGCTATAGGAAATGCAACGAATAACAAAATAGTTACTGTGCCCATGGAGCCTACCCGATTATAGCAGAGCTAAGTTAGGAATGAACGTATTAGTAAATCCGGTGAAGAAGTGTACTGATGACACACCATGGATTTCAGAGGAGGAAGTACAGGGTCGTTACATAATCCATCCCTGGTGAATGGTACTCTCAGGTGCTCCTGAACAGAAGATTTGGCCCTCATTTTCCCTCAGAACCCCACAGCAAGGACATGTCTCCTGGTTCTCTCTTCTTGTGTCTTGAGGACATGGGAAGTCTAGAGAAACACAAGCAGACTGGATTGGGATAGAAGTATTTGTGTTCCTGGATTAATGAACTATGATTTTTTTTTTTTTTTTTGAGACGGGATCTTGCTTTGTCGCCCAGGCTGGAGTGCAGTGGCACTATCTCAGCTCACTGCAACCTCCACCTCCCAGGTTCAAGCGATCCTCCTGCCTCAGCCTCCTGAGTAGCTGGGATTACAGGCGCATGCCACCACACCAGGCTAGTTTTCTTGTATTTTTAGTAGAGATGGGGGTTTCACCATGTTAGTCAGGCTGGTCTTGAACTCCTGACCTCAGGTGAGCCACCCGCCTTGGCCTCTCAAAGTGCTGGGATTACAGGCATGAGCCACCCCGCCTTTTTTTTTTTTTTCTTTTTTGAGACAAAGTTTTGCTCTTGTTACCCAGGCTGGAGTGCAGTGGCGCAATCTTGGCTCACTGCAACCTCCGTCTCCCGGGTTCAAGAGATTCTCCTGCCTCGGCCTCCCAAGTAGCTGGGATTATAGATGCCTGCCACCATGCCTGGCTAATTTTTTGCATTTTTAGTAGACATGAGGTTTCATCACGTTGACCAGGCTGGTCTCAAACTCCTGACGTCAGATGATCCACCCACCTCACCCTCCCAAAGTGCAGGGATTATAGGCATAAGCCACCATGCCTGGCCATGATTCTTGAGAGAATTGACTGGGCCTCATAAATAAAAAATTTAGAAAATCTGGTCATTTGCATTTGTCAGTCAATCACTGTGGAATCCCATTTCCCGGCTGTATTTCATGAAGCAGATGGGACTACTGTATGGAAAAACATTTGGCATGTATTCCAAGTGTCAGATTATTCTGTCTTGGTTTGTATGGGAAAATCTTGGGTTGTGGAATATTAGGTTCTACTTCACACACATCCCGTGCATTGTCCTTCATTTAAAGAGATGTAAAGGGGCCGGGCATGGTGACTCACACCTGTAATCTCAGCATTTTGGGAGGCAAAGACAGGTGGATCGCCTGAACCCAGGGATTTGAGACCAGCCTGGGCAATGCGGTAAAAACCCATCTCTACAAAAAATACAAAAATTAGTCATAGGGATGGGGGTGGGAGGATGGCTTGAGCCCAGGAGATCGAGGCTGCAGCAGTGAACTGAGAATGGACCACTGCAATCCAGCCTGGGCAACAGAGTGAGTCCCTGTCTCCAAAAAAGCTGGATGTAAGAAGAACAAAATCAAATGAAGATTAAATTCCAAACTTCTACGCCAGCTCCTCTGTTTTCACTACTAGAGTCTAGATTGGACTCAGATATTCCATGGCTATGATGAGAGGAGGTAAACTTGCTGTGCTTTCCTCAAGGAGTTTTATTCTACAAGAGTAATCCACATCCTAGGAGAGTTCACATGACCTACGGCTTAGCTGTTCCCTATGGTGGGTCATGTATTACTCTCAATTCTCCCTTGTTATAAGCTTTTCATGAATATCTGTGTGTATATTTTCTACCCACCTCACCATATACATATTTTTTCTCCTGTGTTATTCCTAAAATGGTTCCTGAATGTGAAATATCTGATAATACTTGCTACAGACTGCCATACCATCCTTTGCAAATATTTTAAAAATATTTCATGCCCAAAGCGATCACCACCATTAAAATTTTTTTTTTTTTCTAATTTAATAGGGATGTAATGAAGCCTTACTTCTGTTTTATTTCATTACCTATTAAGGAGGCTGTGAATTTTTCCATGTGACTTTCTGCTTTTTGCTTCATTCTATGGAAATTGTACAGTTCCTCTGAATACTTGCTCTTTGGAATCTACATATTGAACTTTGTTGTTTGCTGTACTTCTTCATACACGTTTTAGGCTGGGTGTGGTGGCTAATGCCTGCAATCCCAACAGTTTGGGAGCCGGAGGTGGGCAGATCGCTGCATCCAGGAGTTCGAAACCAGCCTGGGCAACATGGCAAAACCTCGTCTCTACCAAAAAATAAAAATATTAGCCAGGCATGGTGGTCAGCACCTGTAGTCCCAGCTGCTCGGGAAGCTGAGGCAGGAGAATTGCTTGAGATTTGGAGGCAGAGGCTGCAGTGAGCCGAGATTGTGCCACTGCACTATCAGCAGCAGAGCAAGACCCTGTCTCAAAAAAAAAAAAGGAAAACAAAAACATAGATGTTTTAGATAGTACACATTTGAACCTGTCGGATGGAATTTCCCTGCCTAGTGGTTGTTTTATGGAGCTCTAAATCCATACCATAAAATGCATCCTTTTAAAGTGGAAAATTCAGTGTTTCTTATTATATGCATTGTGTGTATAAATATCACCACTATACAATTCTAGAACATTTTGTCATATGTATTAGCAGTCACTCCCCATTCTCCCCCATTCCCCAGAGCATGCAAATCACTAAGCTACTTTCTGTCTCTATGGATTTGCCTATTCTGGACATAAGTGGAATCATATCATATGTGTTTTTTTTGTGACTGGCTTCTTTTGCTTAGTATGTTTTCATGGTTCATCCATGTTGTAGTATGTGTCAATGCTTTATCCTTTATCACTAAATAATCCATTATATGATTACATGTATGTATCATTCTTGTTCATGCATTCATCACTTAGGGGACATTGGGTTGTTTCCACTTTTAGGCTAGTGTGAACATGTTTTTGTGTGAACACACATTTCCATTTGTCTTGAGTTTATACCTTGAAATTGAACTGCTTGTTCACATGGTAAGTATGTTAAGAAACTGCTGGCCAGGCGCGGTGGCTTATGCCTGTAATTCCAGCACTTTGGAAGGCCGAGGCAGGCGGATCACAAGGTCAGGAGATCGAGACCATCCTGGCTAACACGGTGAAACCCCATCTCTACTAAAAATACAAAAAAATTAGCCAGGCGTGGTGGTGGGCACCTGAGGTCCAGATACTCGGGAGGCTGAGGCAGGAGACTATCGTGAACCCGGGAGGCGGAGCTTGCAGTAAGCCGAGATCAGGCACACACCTGTAGTCCCAGCTACTCAGGAGGCTGAAGCAAAAGAATTGCTGAGATGGGGAGGGGGGAGGGATTGCATTGGGGAGTTATACATGATATAAATGATGAATTGATGGGTGCTGACGAGTTGATGGGTGCAGCACACCAACATGGCACAAGTATACATATGTAACAAACCTGCACGTTATGCACATGTACCCTACAACTTAAAGTATATATAAAAAAAAAAAAAACAACTAAAAAGAAAAAATCAAAAAAAAAAAAAGAATTGCCGAGATCACGCCACTGCACTCCAGTCTGGGTGACAGAGGGAAACTGTGTCTCAAAAAAAAAAAAAAAGAAAGAAAGAAACTGCCAAACTGTTTTCCAGAGTAGCTGGACCATTTTACATTCCCACTAGCAATATAGGAAGGTTTCATTTTCTCCACATCCTCACCAATAACACTTTTATGGTATTTTTTATTATAGTAATTCTAGTGTGTGTGAAGTGGTATCTCATTTGGTTCTGATTTGCATTCAAGATCTTTTAAATAGGAAATTCTTTCTTCGCTTAGTTTTACTCCTAGATGATCAGATACTAAATTAACTCACCTTTCAAATAGTTCGTTTTTTTCAACTACAAAAGGAACACTCGTTATTTGAAAATGCATGGATTTATAAAACAAAAAGTGACAAATTCCCTCTAATCCTACTCCTGAGAGACAACCAATATTAACTCTCTCTCTCTTTTTTTTTTTTTTCCTGCCCCCTGGCCAACATTTCTGGAAAGCAACTGTTAATTTTTGTTATTGTATATTCCTCCAGTTAAAAAAAAAAAAAAAAAAGCCTAGGCTGGGCGCAGTGGCTCACACCTGTAATCCTAACACTTTGCGAGGCCGAGGTGGGTGGATCACGAGGTCAGGAGATTGAGACCATCCTGGCCAACATGGTAAAACCCCGTCTCTACTAAAAACACAAAAATTAGCCGGGTGTGGTGGCACACGCCTGTAGTCCCAGCTACTCAGGAGGCTGAGGCAAAAGAATTGCTTGAACCCAGGAGGTGGAGGTTGCAGTGGGCTGAGACCATGCCACTGCACTTCAACCTGGGCAACAGAGCGAGACTCCATCTCAAAAAAAAAAGAGCCTAATATTTTATTTTTAAAACGACTTATTATACACACTGTTTTATAACTTGCCTTTTCACTTAATTTATCTCTTTTTAATGGTTCCGTTGGCTTCCACTGTATGAACATATCATGATTTAACCTTTTTTTTGGAGATGGAGTCTCCCTCTGTCACCCAAGCTGGAGTGCAGTGGCACAATCTTGGCTCACTGCGACCTCCAACTCCCTGGGTCAAGAGATTCTCCTGCCTGAGCCTCCCGAGTAGCTGGGATTACAGGTGCGTATCTCTATACCCAGCTAATTTTTGTATTTTTAGTAGAGATGGGGTTTCACCGCTTTAGTCAGGATGGTCTCAATCTCCTTACCTCGTGATCCGCCCACCTCGGCCTCCCAAAGTGCTAGGATTACAGGCGTGCCCGGCCTGAAGTTTACTTTTTTTTTTTTGAGACAGAGTCTCACTCTGTCGCCCAGGCTGGGAGTGCAGTGGCCGGATCTCAGCTCACTGCAAGCTCTGCCTCCCGGGTTCACGCCATTCTCCTGCCTCAGCCTCCCAAGTAGCTGGGACTACAGGCGCCCGCCACCACACCTAGCTAATTTTTTGTATTTTTTAGTAGAGACGGGCTTTCACCGTGTTAGCCAGGATGGTCTCGATCTCCTGACCTCGTGATCCACCCGTCTCAGCCTCCCAAAGTGCTGGGATTACAGGCTTGAGCCACTGTGCCCGACCAAAGTTTACTTCTTAAAATAGGAAGTGCCATATTGCCCTCTTAAATAATTGTATTAATTTGTTTTCAGAATTCTGAATATTATTTTTGTAATTATTATTTTAAATTTCATTTCTTTAATTGTATGTGATGGTAGTCATCTTTTCATGTTAAAAGGCATTTATAGAGATATATATTGTTTACACCCTTAATTTATGGTATCATTTCAAATCCATTTATGTCATTTATTTTACGGATTAGATTCTAAAAACAGGATTCCATCCAATTGTTTTAAAAAATCTTTATCGCTCTTTTTTTCCATCAAATTAAAAAAAAAAATCTTTATCGTTCTTTTTTCTTCCCCCATTCCTCCTGCCCCCCCCGGAGATGGAGTCTCGCTCTGTCACCTAGGCTGGAGCGCAGTGGCACAATCTCAGCTCACTGCAACCTCTGCCTCCCAGGTTCAAACGATTCTCCTGTCTCAGCCTCCTGAGTAGCTGGAATTATAGGCATGCACCACCACGCCCAGCTAATTTTGTATTTTTTTAGTAGAGATGGGGTTTCACTATGTTAGGCTGGTCTGGAACTCCTGACCTCAGATGATCTGCCCACCTCGGCCTCCAAAAGTGCTAGGATGAGCCACCACGCCCAGCCTATTGTTCTTTTTTTTTAAGGTTTTATTATTTTTAGTTACCAAATTGACATGTGCTCATTAAATGAAGTGACACAATAAAAAAAAAAAAGTGTAATCTCCCCCTTTTCTCCATTTCCACTCCCTCCCTATGAGTAACTATTTTATTTTTATTTTATTTATTTATTTTGAGACGGAGTCTTACTACTCTGTCGCCCAGGCTGGTGCGCCTGTCGCTCAGGCTGGAGTGCAGTGGTGCAATCTTGGCTCACTGTAACCTCCACCTCCACCTCCTGGGTTCAAACAGTTCTTGTGTCTCAGCCTCCTCCCAAGTAGATGAGATTATAGGTGCCTGCCACCACGCCTGGCTAATTTTTGTATTTTTAGTAGAGATGGGGTTTCCCCATGTTGACCAGGCTGGTCTCAAACGCCTAACCTCCAGTGATCAGTCCACCTCTGGCCTCCCAAAGTGCTGGGATTACAGGCATGAGCCACTGCGCCTGGCCATCCCATGAGTAACCATTTTAATAGTCTAATGTGTATCCCTCAACACAAACATACATAGGTGTTTTGTTTGTTCCAAAAATATAATTATGCATGATATGTGTAGCTCTGAAACTTTTTCATGTAATATGGCCATCCCTCCAGGTGTACCTATAGTTCCAATCCATTCTTTTTCATAGCTGGGTAATTTCCAGAGTATGAATGCACCAATTTACTCATTTCCTTACATGTGAACATGCATGTCATTTCTAGTTTTTGTCACTATAAAGAATTCTACAAGAAATTTGTAGACATCAGATTCACAGATGAGATTGTGAAGGTCAAAGAGTACATATGTGTACTTTTAATTTTAATATATATTACAAGATGACTTCACACACCATACTACCAGTAAAAGGAGCGCCTATTTCTCCACCTTCATTGTTTGATAGGTGAAAAATGCTGGTCCCTTTAAAAGTGATAATCTTGACTAGTAGTGTGGTTAAGCATCTTTTCAAATGTTAATGACCAATTAGGTTTCCTCCTCTCCAGAAGAGCTCCTCATTGCCTTTGCTTTTTGTCAGCTGGCAGGGTGCATTTCGTCTTGGGAATGTCTAATCCTTTGTGTAGCTAATCTTTACAACTATCTTCCAGTCTATTTCTTGTTTGTTAACAGAGTCAAGAAATAGTTCTTAAAAAATACAATCACACAGGTTTATATTTTACTTCAAGACATCTCAGTTATCTGTTTTGCCTCATAGTTCAAATCATACTGCTTTAAGGAGCCTTTTTAGTAAATTTTCATCTGAAAAGGCAGATATTCCTTATTTTTCTAGAATGTCTTGGTGCCACACAGTTTTCATACTCGTTTCTTTGTGACATATTTTAAGCCACCGTTAAACGATTAGTCAGCTGTAATTAACTTTAAGAAGTATTCATTTATATTTTTACTTTTGTCAACTTTCTGGAGGCTGGTGTTACATCGAGAAATAAGGCCACACATGCCCACAAGTTGTCCCAACCTTGATCAATGCCTCACTGGCGAACGAACCGAGTATGGATACAACGCACAAAGACAAAACTCTGTTCGGCCTCCGTAGGACGCTGAAATTGAGAACAGGGACAGTACGAGAAGGGCAATTAAGATATCTTTAAAAACAAGACGGCCGGTGGGGACAGCAGTGTAGAAGTTAGCAAGTTGGAGGTGGCAACGTAGGTGCTCCAGCTCTAACCTATGGGAGTCAGCAGAGCAGAGGCGGAGTCCCATGCCGGCCACACCCTCTCCACCTCCGCAGTCCTTTTACTGGAAAACCGCAGTAAAAGGCGGAAACGCGCGGAGGCGTCTTGATCTTCCGGTCCGAGAGCTCGCTTCCTTCAAGCCTCGGAACGGGGGGACTGGGGGGGGGCGTTGGAGGGATCTGCCTTGCCCCAACGTCCGCGCCTGACGGTCGTCCATTGGTTATTTGCATTCGAACTACATTTCCCAGGAGGCCCTGGGGTTAGACTGGCCGTAGCTGGAGAAGTGCCAGCCCGTCATGGATGACTGGAGCCAGCCTCTTACCTTCCGTCTTCCAGGCAGAGCCACAGAGAGACAGGCTGCAGCCGTCCTGGCCTCCCTCCGGCCCTGAGAGCTCCCCAGGCCCGTCTCAAGCGTTACCGTCTCAAGCGCAGATTGCCGGCTCTGAACGGGGAGACCAGGCTTCTGCACCGGAAACAAGGCACCGGTTGTGACGTGACAGCTGCAGAGCGCCCGACCTCCCAGAAGGCACCGCGTCCCCGCAATTCTCCTCAACTGGTCACGGCGCGAACGAATAGTCGCCGGTGACCTGTGAGGGCACTCGGAAGGGCGAGGGGAGGGCTCGGCCGCTCGCGCCTAGTTTTTCTATCTCTCCCGGAGCCTGAGTCTCTGAGCCGTCCCCAGCAAACACTCAGGGGCTGCAGAGGCCCCGAGAGGTGAGGGGCTCCGTGAGGGCGGGAACCAGGCTGAGGCCGCCTCTGGGGAACGGAGCGTGTCCGTTGCTGAGGGAGAAAGGCCGGGTAGGGAGCCTGGTGAGCGCCTCAGGCAGGGGCGCACGCTGAGCTTTACGGTAAAGGTGTTCCTTGACCAGCGGAAGAGGCCCCAGAGTGAGCCTGGCCCGGCGGGCCTTAGTGGGATGTCGCCTGCCGCTCTCAGCAGAGCTTTGACGGCGGAGAGGAGTCGGCAGGCGGTGTGTGGACCCCTCCGCGGCCTTGCATCTGCTCCCCGGGAGAGTCACCAACCGCCTCCCCGCCCAAAGGGCACCGGAGGGAGCTTCGGTTCGAGGGGTACAGTATGGCCAGTTTCAGTGACCAACCTGCTTCTAGGCGGATGTCCTCGGCATTGACCCCAGATTTCCTGTCTTCTAGCCCATTGCTGTTTCTCCAAACCTCATTCAACCTCTTCCTGGTGGGTTTTACACACCGTCTTTCTGTCTTTTCTTTCTTTCTGCTTTTATTTTATTTCCCTTCCCTGACTCCCTTCCTCCTTTCCTTTCTCTTTTCCTTTCTTTTGTAGAGTCAGGGTCTTGCTTTGTCATTCAGACGGGAGTGCAGTGGCGCGATCACAGTTCACTGCAACCTCGACTTCCTGGGCACAAGCAATCCTCCCACCTCCCGAGTAGCTGGGACCCACAGACACAGACTTGTGTCGCCTCGCCCAGCTAACTTTTTTGTTTATTTTTTTATAGAATCGGGGTCTTGCTGTGTTGCCCAGGCTGGTCTTGAACTCCTGGACGCAAGCGATCCACCCGCAAGGGCCTTCCAAAGTGCTGGGATTACAGGTGGGAGCCACTGGTACCTGGCCACGCTTTGTATTTCTCAGGAGGCTGGACCTTGACCTTCTCCCCGCCATTACTCCCTTCCCTTTGGACTTGAGGTTTGCAGAGTCTCTTTTTTATTCTCCGGATCTTTCTTTAACATCTTCCTAAGCATATCTTGTTCAAATACTGCGTTTCAGTTATAATTTCCTAACCCCAGCTGTCGTTTTCTTTAGATCTCATGTAACCTCACTACCCATGCCACATATTGGAGTGCAGTAATGCCCTACCTGGTCTTGTGGGTAATCCCTGGTTTCTCTGTCTACAGCTTGGCTCTCTGGCAGATTTCCTCTAGTAAGAGGTGGCTCTGGAGGCCCCGTGAAACGAGTGTGGTGTGTGGTTGCAAGGCATGATGGCTGCAAAAGTGGTTCCTATGCCCCCAAAGCCAAAGCGGTCCTTTATACTGAGAGTTCCACCAGACTCCAAGCTGGGCCAAGACCTACTCCGAGATTCCGCTAATGGGCCCAAGACCATCCACCAGCTAGTGCTGGAGCACTTCCTCACCTTCTTGCCCAAGCCAAGCCTTGTCCAGCCCAGTCAGAAAGTCAAGGAGACCTTGGTTATTATGAAAGATGTGAGCTCAAGCCTTCAGAACAGAGGTGAGAAGCACATGCTTGTTTCACTAGAAGAGGAGGAGGAGGTACTGGAGTCTAAGATAGGCTTCTGTGTTAGTTATAAATTCAAATTAGGATGGTGTATATTGAAAAAGGAGTCAATTCTAGTGTTGGAAAGAGGAATTTCTTCTCAAATGCTGGGTGTGGGTAAAGCCACAGAATAAACAGTGTGCATCTTTCTGTAGTGTGGGTTTTACCCAAACATTCTGAGGGAAATATCTTTTTGGGATAAATCAGATGAATTATTGAGTTAGGTTTATGTGGAATTTTAGAAATTTTCTGCTTTTTCTGGGCATCTTCACACTTTACATTGCCCCAAGCTCTCCTTTAGTAATACTCTATGGGAAATTCTGAAAGGTGCTTAGAGAAGTTATTATTTTCATAAAAGGGAGATGCCATAGGTTCAAGACCCTAGAGTTTATGGCTTGACCTCCATAAGGGCTCACAGGAGCAGAAAAGGCCATGAGTTACCTGTCAAAGGAATGAGGACAGCCTGACCTCAAGGTATGGGGAGCCTCTGTGTTAGAATCACTGAGTTTTTCACTAACGACACCTTCCTCTTTCCCCAGTGCATCCTCGTCCCTTGGTGAAGCTTCTGCCCAAAGGAGTCCAACAGGAACAAGAGACAGTGTCTCTGTATTTGAAAGCTAACCCTGAGGTGGGTTTGGTTTTCCCATTCACTGCCTGAATCCATCACTTTCCATGCTTGGCCAACGTGTGTGTAAAAACACATTCTTAGGAGTTGGCCTTCTTGGGTGTTTTTTTTCTGCTTTTTCCTTGAGCCCTTCTCAGCCTGGCTGTCTTGTCTTTGCTGCACCTCTGTGGGATTTATAGGTCCCTCTTGCCATCCCTTCCCTTGATCTTTGTGTGTCAGCTTTTCTTACCAGTAGGGCTGTCAGTGAACCTCACTTACTAAGATGAAAGGGGCCTCTTGCTCTTTCAGGAACTGGTGGTCTTTGAGGATTTGAATGTATTTCACTGCCAGGAAGAATGTGTGAGTTTGGATCCTACTCTCACCTCAGAGAAGGAAGATGACAGCAGTGTCGGGGAGATGATGTTACTGGGTAAGAATCACAGCCCAGCTGGGCGCGGTGTCTCACGCCTGTAAATCCGGGCACTTTGGGAGGCCGAGACAGGCGGATCACGAGGTCAGGAGATCGAGACCATCCTGGCTAACACGATGAAACCCTGTGTCTACTAAAAATACAAAAAATTAGCCGGGCATGGTGGTGGGCGCCTGTAGTCCCAGCTACTCAGGAGGCTGAGGCAGGAGAATGGCGTGAACCCGGGAAGCGGAGCTTGCAGTGAGCCGAGATCGTGCCACTGCACTTCAGCCTGGATGACAGCGCAAGACTCTGTCTCAAAAAAAAAAAAAAAAAAAAGAAATCACAGCCCTTGTGTGTTCAGGTTGTTTACTTTGGGACAAGCACGTCCTTCATCTCTAGCTTTGGGGGACAATTCACACCTGGTAAGCCTATATACACACACATATTCTGTTTTACTTTTGTTTTATTCTGTGTGGCAGAGCCTTGCCACAGCTCCAGCTGTGGGTGGGTGGGTGGCCATTTTCCCTGTATGTTGGGGGCAGTGAGGGGAGAGGTAGGGAAAACCTGCAGACAGAAACTGTGGGCATAGAAACTGTTCTGAACCCATTTTCTGAACTCTGTTCTCAACAGGTATATTTGAATGTTTTCATTGAACACATGGCTAACTTCTAATCCCCCTCCCCTTTTTGATGTTCAATAGATGTGAAGACTACTAGCCTAAGTGAAAATATATTCCACTATTGATGAAAGTAATGTTTAACACTTAATGAGCACTTACGTGCTGCTACATGCTAGGCACTAGTCCAAATGCTTTTCATGTGTTTATTGTCTCATGTACTTCTCAGAGTAATACTGAGTGGTATAGAAATTACTGCCACCTTACAGGTGACAGAACTGAGGCAGAGAGGGGTTAAAAAATTTGCTAAAGGTCACACAGTTGTAAGCAGTGGAACAGGGATTCGGACTCAAGGAATCTGACATCAGAATTTGCAGTAATGGTCCAGGGCTGTTCTGCCTCCTAGATGCATTTCTCATAATTTCATTGTTGGTGAATGGGGCATTCTTTATTTGTCCTCATTTCCCGGTAGTAGTTGACAAGTGTCCCCCAGTGCTGTGTATGAACTGATCAGGCAGAGCCTCTCTATAATTTGCTTAGAGATGCTTTACCTTTTCTCTAGAAATGCTGCAACCCTAGAGGCAGAGGCCCACACAAATGTCTTTACTGGGTGCCTGACACTTTTTACTTTGCCTTCAGGGCTGTTTGCTTCTGAGGGTGAAGTTGTACAGAGAGTAGGTTTTAGGAGTGGCCTGGGGTGATAAAAATCCATTATGACTATCAGACTCTTAGCTGTAATTATACCATATGGTCAGAAGGTATGTAATGAGTCTAGTTAATTTCCCACAGGTTGCTCTATGTGATACCTTCTTTATTTTAGAGAAAAGTATAAAAAGATCAGATTTATTACACTGAGTTTTTCCTGAGTCTTGGGCAGAGCTAGCATTTATTTTGGGTGGCCGGTTGGTGGATATATTGCCTCCAGTATCACTTTGACTATGCACCTTGGGGCCCCTAAGACCCAATCCTCACCCTCTATTCCCCGCTTCTTCCACCCGTACCCTGAAGCTGGTGGATTAAGCTTAGTCATTTACCAGCATTTCATAAATGTACTTGTTTTTTCCTCAGGCAGGATTGGGTTCTGGAATTGTATTCATAGGTTACAAAGATGCTGTATTCCTGCCTTTTGTAACCTTCCAATTTGGTTTGTAAGACAAATCATTCCTTAAATGATAAGCAGTGTGAAATGTTTATAGGTATAATGAGCTATCACAAGACTGAAGCAAGATTTGGACCCAGGAGAAGAGTAGGGAAGAAGGTGGAATTGATTTTGGATGAGATTGAATCCATGATAGGAAATAAAATGAGATTATCCTCCAGATATTTGGAAATTGGGGATTGGAGTTCAGATGTGAGGATATAGGGATTGGGGAGTCATCAGTTTATAGGTGACGATAATTGAAAGAGTAACATTTAACCAATTTTTGTGAAAGAAAAACTATAACCGATTGAACATTGTGGTGACAGGAATCAAAGGAGAGTCCTTAATAACCTAGGGAAACAGAATGTGTGTGTTGGCCAGATGAACCACATAAAAACAAGGAAAAACATAGAACACTTAAACAGATTCTCAGTAAGATAATTCTTATTATAGCTACTGTGTGTTGTGATAGGAGAATACTTACCTTTTCAAGATTGAAGAAAATTGACTAAATACTAGGCAACAAGGAAAAACTCAGATTCCAAGGAGTAGAAATAAGTAGGATCTGTCACAATGCAGTACAACTAGAAATTAATAATAAAGATCAGTAAAAGTTGCTTCCACCTGGAAAATTTAAAACTCTTAAGCAACTATCTTAGTCCATTTTGTGCTGCTATAAAAGAATATCTGAGGCTGGGTAATTTATAAAGAAAAGAGGTTTATTTGGCTCACAGTTTTCTGTAGGCTGTACAAGAAGCATGGTGTCAACGTCTGCTTCTGGTGAGGGCTTCAAGAAGCTACTCATGGTGGAAGGAGAGCAGACTTCACATGACAAGAGAGGAAGGAAGAGAGGAGGAAGGTACCAGCCTCTTTTAAACAGCCACATCTTTAGTGAACAAAGAGCGAGAAATCACTTACTATCTTGGAAGTAATGGCATCAAGCCATTCCATGAGGGATCTACCCGCATGATGCAAACACCTCCGACTAGGCTCCACCTCCATCACTGGGGATGAGATTTCTCCTTTTTTTTTTGATACACAGTTTCACTCGTTTGAATTTGGAAGTTTCCTTCTTTTTATATACTCTGGAAATATTCCTAGCATTTGAATTATTTAATTTTTAAGAGTTTAGAAGAATTTTCTGTGGAACTGTCTGAGGCTGCTGCTTTTCTTGGGTAGGTGGCTATTCTTTTTTGATAATTTCAATTTTCTCTATGGAAATTGATTTATTTTTGTTTAAATCTTAGTAGTTTTTTTCTGTTTTTAACTCATTACTTTCTATTTGGTGTTTATTAATACCTTTGTTCTTTTAAATCAGAGGCTTTATTATTCTCATTTTTCTAAATTAAACATGTTTTTACAGCCAAGAACTATCTTATGAGCATCACTGTCAGTTATACCATAGATTCTGATATACACTTGTCCTTGGTATTCATGGGGGATTGGTTCCAGGATCCTTGCTCAGATAGCAAAATCCATGGATGCTCAAATTTATTATATAAAATGGTGTAGCATTTGCATATACTCCACACATATCCTACCATATATTTTATTTCTAGATTAATTATAATACCTAATGCAAAGTAAATGCTACATAGTTGTTACACTAAATTGTTTAGGGAATGACAAAAAAACTGAGTATGTACAGACAAAACCATCCTTTTTTTTGTTCTCTCAAATATTTTCCCTCCTTGGTTGGTTGAATCCTCACATGCAGAACCCATGATTATGAAGGTCTGTATAATGTTTTCTAGAAAAAAATATGCAATTTTAATTTGTCTTTACCCCTCTGACCCAAGGTTGCTGATACAGTTTGGATATTTGTCCCCTCCAAATCTCATGTTGAAATCCAGTCCGCATGCTGGGCACAGTGGTTCACGCCTGTAATCCCAGCACTTTGGGAGGCAGAGGCAGGCAATACCTGAGGTCAGGAGTTTGAGACCAGCCTGGCCAAGATAGCAAAATCCTATCTCTACTAAAAAAAAAAAAAAAAAATACAAAAAAATACAAAAGTTAGCCGGGTGTGGTGGTGCATGCTTGTAATCCCAGTTACTCCAGAGGCTGAGGTAGGAGAATCACTTGAACCTGGGAGGCAGAGGTTGCAGTGAGCTGAGATGGCATCATTGTATTCCAGCCTGGGGGACAGAGTGAGACTCCATCTCAAATAAATAAATAAATAAATAAATAAATAAATAGAAATAATACAAATCTATTAATATTTATTATATATAAAGGAGAAAAATCCTTTGTTTATTTGTATAGTTATGAAAAGATACTCAGGCGCGGTGGCTCATGCCTGTAATCCCAGCACTTTGGGAGGCCGAGGCAGGCAGATCACGAGTTCAGGAGATCGAGACCATCCTGGCTAACACAGTGAAACCCCATCTCTACTAAAAATACAAAAAAATTAGCTGGGCATGGTGGTGGGCACCTGTAGTCCCAGTTGCTGGGGAGGCTGAGGCCAGAGAATGGCATGAACCCGGGAGGCGGAGCTTGCAGTGAGCCAAGACTGCGCCACTGTACTCCAGCCTGGGCGACAGAGTGAGACTGTCTCAAAAAAAAAAAAAAGAGAAAAGAGAAAAGATACGTGACAAAATTCAAGCCTCTCCTTTATAAGAACATTTAACAAAATAGTAATTAACGGGTACTTCCTTAATAAGTAGAACAGAGTAATCTGAAAACTTAAAAATAAGAACATTTATTTGTCTTAACTACTCTAAAGGGAAAAAATGAGACCATTCACTAAAGTAGTGGGAGATAAAGTGAATAAACAGAAATCATTGGCTTTCACATATATAAATGCGTTCATTTAGAAGATACAATGGAAGGCCCCATTAGAATAGAAACATGAAAGTTTAAATACTTAGGAGTAAACTCAAGAAATGTGCAAATTTACGAGGAAACTTTAAAACAAGTCTAAAGGACAGAAGAGTAGATTTCAATGAATGCAAAAAAATACTATGTTCTTGGCTAGGAAGACAATATCGTAAAAAGGTCGTTTCTCTTGTTGATTTATGAATCTGATGTCTTTTTTTTCAACAATACCAATAGCATTTTTCCCTTGGAACAAGACAGTGTGATCTCAGAAAGTCCCAAAATAGCCTCAAATACACATGGGAGTTTAGTGTGTGATAAAGTTGGTGTATTAGTCCGTTTTCAGACTGCTATAAAGAATTGTCTGAGACTTGGTAATTTATAAAGAAACAGGTTTAATTGACTCACAGTTCAGCGTGGCTGAGGAGGCCTCTGGAAACTTAAAACCATGGCAAAGGCAAGGGAAGCAAGGCACCTTCTTCACAAGGCAGCAGGAGGGAGAAGTACCAGTAAAGGGGGAAGAGCCCCTTATAAAACCATCAGATCTCATGAAAACTCACTATCATGAAAACAGCATGGGGGAAGCCCCCGCCATGACTCAGTTACCTTCACCTGAGTGGTCTCTCCTTGACATGTGGGGATTATGGGGATTACACTTTAAGATGAGATTTGGGTGAGGACACAAAGCCTAACCATAAAGAGGGACTTTCTGATAAAAGGTGTTAGGACAACTGATAGCCATTTGATAAACGAGTACCTTACTTTACATCCCAAGAAAAAGTCCACATGGATCAAAGATTTTAAATGTTTAAAACAAATACAAAAAGCACATTTAGAAAATATGAGTGATGCCTTTATAACCATGGGATAGGAAGGTTTTTGTAATTAAGACTGAAAAGCCCAGAAGCCTTGAAAGAAAAGACTGACAGATTCAAATACATAAACAAGACTGGGCATGGTGGCCCACGCCTGTAATCCTAGCACTCTGAGATGCCGAGGGAGGTGGATCACCTGAGGTCAGGAGTTGTGAGACGAGCCTGGCCAACATGGTAAAATCTCATCTCTATTAAAAATACAAAAGTTAGCTGGGTTTGGTGGGGCATGCCTATAATCCCAGCTACTCGGGAGGCTGAGGAAGGAGAATCACTTGAACCCGGGAAGTGGAGGTTGCAGTTAGCCGAGATTGCACCACTGCACTCCAGCCTGCGTGACAGGAGCAAAAAGAAGTGCAAATTAAACCTCTAGTGAATTAACATTTTTGTATTTCATGTTTATAGAAATAAAAACACATTGATGGTGAGGTTGTTAAGAAACAGGTATATTGCTGGTGGGCATACAAAATGGTACAGTCCCTGTTTAAGGGTAAATGCATCTGTAACTACCCATCTTACCCTTTGTTCCAGCAGTTCAATTCTAGGAATCTGACCTACAGATACAGCAACAGAACACATTTGAAATGATGTACAAACAAGATTATTTGCTGTGGTATTGTTTGTAAAAACACAAGGTTGGAAGCAGTCCACATGTAGTTAAAGAGGAAGAGTTCAGTTAAAAATTAAACAAGAAATTATTGACAAAGGTTTACATTTATAAAAGTCTTAACCCAATAGATTATTTGCATAATCAAAATCCAAAGTAAAACTACAATGAGAAACCATTTTATACCTATTAAGTATTTCAAAATTTAATGCTAACAAGATTAGGTAAAGTTAATATTCACGTATTGATGGTTGCATTGAAATTAGTAGAGCTGCTTTTGAAAGCAGAATGGTAGTTCATGTCAAGAGCTGTGGTAAAAATTGGCATTTCATTATCCTAAGGGAGTGATTAAAAAGAATAATTAAAGCTGGGTGTGGTGGCTTACACCTGTAATCCCCAGCACTTTGGGAAGATTGCTTGAGTACACGAGTGCAAAACCAGCCTGGGCAACATAGCAGGACCCTATCTCTGCCCAAAAAAACTCAAAAAAGTGAAATTAAAAAAAAAAAAAAAAAACCTATTGGTGTGAAACTGCGAAATCCAGCAGAGATTCCTACTCCAGCTTCAGGATCAGCCCCATGTCTTGGTGGTTAATTTGAACCCTTGACTCTGAGTAGTCCAGAGTTGAGGGGTCCCTTGTCACAAAGTATGTCCACAGCATGCTTGTTTTTCACTTTGTTACCTAATCTTTATAATCTGCTTACACTGACTTTTTTCTGAAGTATTATAGAAATATAGAAAAAGCCTACCAATCATAAATATATAGCTGAAGTTTTCACAAAATTTTTTATACACTAATCACCACCCAAAATGGGGACTTTTCTTAGCATCCCAGAAATCCCTTTTGTGGCCTGCACCCAGTCACTACTTCCTTTCCTACCCAAAGAGAAACACTACTGACTTCTAATCCCAAAGTTTCATTAGTTGTAGTAATCTCTTTAATCGCCAAAGAATAAACTTTTTTTTGTTTTGAGACAGAGTTTCGCTCTTGTTGCCCAGGCTGGAGTGCATATGGCATGATCTCGGCTCACTGCAAACTCCGCCTCCCGGGTTCAAGCGATTCTCCTGCCTTGACCTGCCTGGTAGCTGGGATTACAGGCATGTGTCACCATGCCCAGCTAATTTTGTATTTTTAGTAGAGACGGGGTTTCTCCATGTTGGTCAGGCTGGTCTCAAACTCCCAACCTCAGGTGATCTGCTCACCTTGGCCTCTCAAAGTCCTGGGATTACAGGCGTGAGCCACCACGCCTGGCCAATAATAAGCTTTTGTATGAATATGCTGTGCCCTCTTTAATTTTGGTTATTGGAATTGTTTCCATTTTCTCATTGTAAGACATTATAATATTAGTGCTATAATAGTGTGATAATATTTAATATAGTGAAAACCTACAAGTGGTTCATCTTACTATTCAGTTACCAGACTCCTTCAAGATGATGAGTGGTGCCGTGTATAGATTTGTAGTCTCCATCCCTAGTGTTTAGCTGAGTGCTCTGCAGAGTATAAGGTGAATATGAACTTGTCGAGTAATTAACACCTATGAAGAGAACAAACATACGAATTCTTTCTGTGAAATCCCACTCATTTTTATTTCTTTAAAGTGTGTTTGCATTGTGGTAGGTGGAAAGATTTATCAGTTATGTATCCCACCCTCAATAAGTGTGGAAAAGGAGTGCGATGGCAGTATCCACCACTCAGATTGACTTTAAAGGTGGCTCTGGCTTAAGAAACATGACTTGTTTTTTCCTGCCTGATGTCATATCTCTTAGAAGTTGTTAAATTCTCTTTGTTTGAACAGTCAATGGCAGTAATCCTGAAGGTGAAGATCCTGAGAGGGAACTTGTAGAAAATGAAGATTATAGAGAAAAGTCTTCAGATGATGATGAAATGGATTATTCCTTGGTATCTCAGCAGCCTCCAGATAACCAGGAAAAGGAAAGACTAAATACATCAATTCCACAAAAAAGGAAAATGAGAAATCTGTTAGTTACCCTTGAGAATGATGCTCCTCTAGAGGAACTCTCAAAATACGTAGACATCAGTATTATTGCACTTACTCGAAATCGGAAGACAAGGAGATGGTACACTTGTCCACTGTGTGGGAAACAGTTTAATGAAAGTTCTTACCTTATTTCCCACCAGAGGACTCACACTGGAGAAAAACCCTATGACTGCAGTCACTGTGGGAAAAGCTTCAATCATAAAACAAACCTCAATAAACATGAGCGAATTCATACAGGAGAGAAACCTTATTCCTGTTCTCAGTGTGGAAAAAACTTTCGTCAGAATTCTCATCGGAGTCGTCATGAAGGAATCCATATAAGGGAGAAGATATTTAAGTGTCCAGAATGTGGGAAAACCTTCCCAAAGAATGAGGAATTTGTGCTTCACCTGCAGAGTCATGAGGCTGAGAGACCATATGGTTGCAAAAAATGTGGGAGAAGATTTGGTCGGCTGTCAAACTGTACCCGGCATGAGAAAACTCACTCAGCCCGTAAGACTCGAAAGCAGAAGTAATACCAGGAAAGGGGTGTGATGGTGCTGCCTCAACGTGAGAGCTTTCGTAAGTAGTTCTGAATTCCCAGGCTGCCTAAAAAGATATAAATATGTAAAAATCTCATTACTGTCAAAATTGGATAAATGCCCATCTTGGCTAAAACCTCAAATTGCTAGAAAATTCACAGGGAAGAAAACATTTCAAGGGCTATACCTCAGCATCTAGGCTTTCTGGACTAAGGACCTTTCCTTTTTGAAGTCATATGATAATGTACAGGTCACAGATCCCTTTCCCAAGACTTTGAAGATGAATCTGGAGTCTGCTTACTTGCAAGGCAGAGTGACTTGTGTCTATTGGAAGTATATCCATTTTCCCCCCACATGGGGATTCATACTTGAGAAATAGTGCAAAGATGCTTATCTGGAACTGTGTTCTCTTGAAAGAACCAAACTACTGGCTTGTTGAACCAACAGCTTCTGATAGCAATTCATATAACCCTCTAAGAACACCTGTTTTAAGTCTTGAGTGTTGAAAGGAATTGTTTACTTTGGAATATAGGAAAACAACAATTGAATGTCAGACTATCATTTGTATGTGATCTAAATTTGCTATCATTTTCAATAATATTTACAATTTGTGATAAAATTGTCTTTTACAGATTCCTTTTCACAACATAATTTAAGTGTCTACTGTTCTTACTGTATTTTGTTCAGCTGTTGATTTCTCCAACAGGCGTCTCATGCCTCTCCCTTGCTAAAAGAAGTTTAGATTACTCAGGCAGGGTCATCCAGCCCCACCACTAGAAAAGCTCTTCAGAATCTTGTCCCTCTGTTGAGCCCAGATCTCATGTGCTAGAAAGGAAACCCCAAGACCCAGAGAGGAGGGGTTGACCTGGAGGCAGGAAAAAGTTGGCTTGGATCCATGTCTCATCAATAACCTTACGACATGCTTAGGTCCCCTCTATGCCGTCATCAGACTTTTGGCAATGGGGTGTTCACTACCTCACAAGGCAAAGTGTTGTATATTTAGAAATTCCGTCTGTAGTGGTTAGCTCACATTGCCCCTCAAGAGACAGGTTTCCAGGTGTCTTCACTGTAGTGGGTATTCATTGTCTTCAGCCTCTTGATATCCAGACCTTCCTGTCCTCTGCCTAGAAGCAAGGCCAACGGTAACTTTACGGGACCAATCCTGTGGTGCGATTTAGGGATTCTTGATCAGTTTTGCTTGCTTTAGGTTTCTGGAAGTTATACATTGGTGTTTTGATTGGAAGAAAGAAATCCTATAAATAATTTGGGAAAAATTATAGTGTATATGTTTCCCATCCAGAAACATGCCTTTGTATTTATTAGAGTATTATATTCCTGTGAAAATTTTTCTAATTTTCTTCACGTTTTACACAATTTTGTTATTGTAGTTTTTTCCATTATATTTTTATAGTTGATTATTGCTTTTACATGGGAAAGTTATTTTTTATTGTATATGTGTGTAACTAGTCACCTTACTGAATGTTGTTAATTTGTTGTTAATTTTCAATAGGTTCTTGGTTTAGTTCTGTTATAACTTTTGGTAAAATGACACCATCTACAAAGAATAGTTTTGTTTCTTGCCTTCTGCTTACTGGTCTTTTTTATTTTGTTTGTTGTTATTAACATGTAATTCTGAGGTTCCTTGTTTTGGCCCAAAGCATTCTGAAAGAAGGACATTCTATGATACAGTTCAGTCCTGAGTCATAATTTAAAAACAAATCCTCCACAACAGAGAAAGGCCACAAAAAAACTGTCTTTACCAACGTTATATTTCAAGCCAACAGTAAGTACCCTGTAAAGCCAGCAAAGCCAACAAAGCTGGCTGCCCACAACGTTATTCGCTTACTTGAAATTCTGGCCAGTGCGCCGGGCACGGTGGCTCAAGCCTGTAATCCCAGCACTTTGGGAGGCCGAGACGGGCGGATCACAAGGTCAGGAGATCAAGACCATCCTGGCTAACACGGTGAAACCCCGTCTCTACTAAAAAAAGAAATACAAAAACTAGCCGGGCGAGGTGGTGGGCGCCTGTAGTCCCAGCTACTCGGAAGGCTGAGGCAGGAGAATGGCGTAAACCCGGGAGGCGAAGCTTGCAGTGAGCTGAGATCCGGTCACTGCACTCCAGCCTGGGCGACAGAGTGAGACTCCGTCTCAAAAAAAAAAAGAAAAAGGAAATTCTGGCCAGTGCACTAGGACTGGGATCCCGAACTGTGTTTCCAGAGCCGGCAGGCTGTTACCATGTGCAGGGGACCTGCCTGTGTACCCAGAAAAGTAGCTTCCAGGCAGTGAGTGGTGAGAGAGAGTCTCCACTCACTCTTTGGCACCCCTGCCCAGAGTCGGGTGTTTTTATCAGTCCTCATGCAGCCGTGGCACAGTACCCGAGACACTTTTTTTTTTTTTTGAGACCGGCTCTGTTGCTAAGGCTGGAGTGGGGCGATCTTGGCTCCCTGCAACCTCTGCTTCCTAGGCTCAAGCAATCCTCCTGCCTCAGCCTCCTGAGGAGCTTTTGTTTTTTTAAGTGTAGGTGAGTGAAGCCACCATGACGCACACCATCTCCTGCACTGGGGAGGTGCCCACGGTCAGGGTTGCTGTCAATCCGTATCCAGTGTCCCAGAGGGCAGGACACCGGCCTCAGGGTTTCCTTCCCGCACCAGTGGGGCCGGGTGGGACTGAGAGGAGCGCCCCGACCAGGACCAGGTATGGCCTCCAAACTCGAGAGAAAGTTGTCGGATGAGTAAGTTCTCTTACCTAAGGAGCCTGATCACCAGTTAAACTGAAAAAGTAGACAACAGCTAATAGTTTCCCAATACAGTGGTAGAGCGAGAGCTGGAAAATGTAAGAGACCAAAGATCCAATTCCAGTAGTAACTACAGAAAATAGGCTGGGCGTGGTGGCTCACGCCTGTAATCCCAGCACTTTGGAAGGCCGAGGCGAGAGGATCGTGAGGTCAGGAAATCGAGACCATCCTGGCTAACACGGTGAAACCCTGTCTCTACTAGAAATACAAAAAAATTAGCAGGGCGTGGGTGGTGCACACCTGTAGTCCCAGCTACTCGGGAGGCTGAGGCAGGAGAATGGTGTAAAATCCGGGAGGCAGAACTTGCAGTGAGCCAAGATGGCGCCACTGCATTCCAGCCTGGGAGACAGAGCGAGAGTTTCCTGGAGGTAGAACGGACAGAGGTCCAGAATCTCTGGCACATGCGTACCTGGCTACAAACTGACTGCTCCAGGAACCAAAGGATTCTAGAAGAGAATGAGGGCTCTGGGACACACAGACAGTAACAAGACAGGAACAGACCATTTTTAGATAACGAAACGAGTGGCTGAAAAACATGAAAGGATGTTCAGACTTACATAATCTAAGAATTATAAATTGAAAGAACAAGATATCATTTTAGATGTATCAAACGAGCAAAGGGAGGCCAAGCATGGTGGCTTATGCCTGTAATCCCAGCACTTTGGGAAGCCGAATCAGGAGGATGGCTTGAGGCCAGGAGTTCAAGACCAGCCTGGGCAACATAGTGAGACCCTGTCTCCAAAAAAAAATTTTGCTTGAGTGCGGTGGCTAACGCCTGTAATCCCAACACTTTGGGAGGCCAAGGCAGGCAGATCACCTGAGGTCACGAGTTCAAGACCAGCCTGGCCAACATGGTGAAACCCCATCTCTACTAATAATACAAAAAATAGCTGGGTGTGGTGACAGGCCTCTGAAGTCCCAGCTACTCAGGAGGCTGAGGAAGGAGGATTGCTTGAACCCGGGGGGAAGCGGAGTTGCAGTAAGACGAGATTGTGCCACTGCACTCTAGCCTGGGCTATAGAGTGAGATACCATCTCAAAAAAAAAAAATTTTTTTTTAAAATCTAAAAAGCAGTATCAAGATGGCATGGGGGCAGGTGCGTGTAGTCCCAGCTACTCTGGAAGCTGAGGTGGGAGGAGTCCTTGAATCCAGGAGTTAGAGACCAGCCTGGGCAACTTACTGAGACCACACCTTTTTTTTTTTTTTTTTTTTTTTTAAGAAACATGGTCTCACTCTGTCACCCAGGCTGGAGTACAGAGCTGTGATCATAGCTCACTACAGCCCTGAACTCCTAGATTCAAGAGATCCTTTCACCTAACTCTCCCAAGTATCTGGGACTGCAGGGACATGCCACCTCACTCAGCTAATTATTTTTATTTTTGTAGAAACGGGGTCTTGCTATGTTATCCATGATGGCCTCAAACTCCTGGGCCCAAGTGATCCTCCTACCTTGGCTTTCCAAAGTGCTGGGCTCATCTCTTTAAAAAATAAAATCAGAATAAATGGGAGGTTGACTCCAGCATGACAGTGTGAGAGTGCCTGCTCAAATGAGTGGCAGAATTAGGGCTTTCTGAAACTCTAAATCCTTCTCTTAGCTGGGCGCAGTGGCTCACGCCTGTAATCCCAGCACTTTGGGAGGCCAAGACTGGCAGATCTGGAGGTCAGGAGATTGAGACCATCCTGGCTAACACAGTGAAAACCCATCTCTACTAAAAATACCAAAAATTAGCCAGTGGTGACATGCACCTGTATTCCCAGCTGCTCAGGAGGCTGAAGCAGGAGAATCACTTCAACCTGGGAGGCAGAGGTTGCAGTGAGCCAAGATTGCGCCACTGCACTCCAGCCTGGGCAATAGAGCGAGACTCCGTCTAAAAATAAAATAAAAATAAAAATAAATAAAATAAATAAATCCTCCCCTTCCTGCCCCAACCAAAGTCTGATCTTTCCATCAGATGTGTTCGTGTCAAGGTCTCTGTTGTGAGAAAGACTAAACAACCCTGATAGGAGTTGGCCTGGCCCTCACAGCAAGGTTTTTGTGTTCTACCGATAAACAGAGAATTTCACAGAACATCAGTATCTAACAAGGCCACATTCTGACTGTGCTAGAGCAAAACAAAGCAAGACCATTCTGCAATGATGTCTCAACACAAAAACATGACATTGTCATAGCCACAAAAATAACCAAACATCCCCCTATGTTGGCTGAAAGAGTGACTGCTATTCCTTTGACAATCACAGCTTTGGCCTCTTCTTTCCTTCTAGATAAAATATATTAAGATACCCTTTCAGAATTATCCCTATTCTGTAATGGCATTACTCCAGAGCACAGACTCATTCCTAATTCCTCACCAACGTTACAAAAGCAGAGATCCTTTTTAGGACTCTTCCAATGAGACACCTCACTATTTCCGATGCTGTGTATTCTCCCTTGTTAAAATGAGTAGTAAATCCAACTTACTGAACTACAGGTGTGTTCCTTCTTAGTTTTGGCAGGAGGGCACTGACAACTGGAATTGTCAGGTCATTTAATTAAAGGATCTCTCTTTCCATCTTTAACCTGAAAAGTCTATATCAAGGGTTTTGTCCTCCCAAAATTTGTTTCTCTTATAAAAGCAAATGCTGGCCAGGCGTGGTGGCTCACATCTGTAATCCTAGCACTTTGAGAGGCCAAGGTGGGTGGATCATTTGAGGTCAGGAGTTCGAGACCAGTCTGACCAACATGGTGAAACCCCATCCATCTCTACTAAAAATACAAAAAAAAAAAAAAAAATTGGTTTCACATATCTGTAATCTCAGCTACTCAGGAGGCTGAGGCAGGAGAATCTCTTGAACCCAAGAGGCAGAGATTGCAGTGAGCCAAGATCGCACAACTGCACTCCAGCCTGGGTGACAGAGTGAGATTCCGTCTCAAAACAAACACACAATGCTAAGTTTCATACAGTAGAAAAAATAAACAGAATTATCTCAGAAATTAACTCCTTCTAGGAATTTCTTAGCCCATATCATTATTAAACAGAAAAGAATTTCAGAGCAATCACTTTTACAAGAGCCCCTTTTATATCCTTGTTCCTCAGGCTGTAGATAAAAGGATTCATCATGGCAGTCACCACTGTGAACATCACAGCAGCTGCTATATCTCTCTGAGTTGAGTGGGAGGATGAAGGGCTGAAATACAGAGATATGATGGTACCACAGAAGAAGAGAACCACAGCCAGTTGGGAGCCACAGGTGGAGAAGGCTTTCCATCTTCCCTTCATGGATGGGACCCTCAAGATGGCACAGGCGATGTGCATATAGGAAGCCAGGATGCAAAGAAATGGGGTGATCATGACTATGGCAGTCTCAGTAAGAATCATCACCTCATAGAGGTGTATGTCTGAACATGAGAGTTCCAGGAGGGGAGTCACATCACGGAAGATGTGGGGGATGGTGTTGTCTGCACAGAATGAGAGTCGAGCCATCAGCAGTGTGTGCAGCAGAGCATTCAAGTTGGAACCACCTGTGATCCAGTGACCAGCAGGGCACAGAGCTGATAGGTCATCTTTGCTGTGTAATGTAAGGGGTGGCACACAGCGACAAAGCAGTCATAGGCCATCACAGCCAGGAGGAAATCGTTCATGTCAGCAAACATACAGAGAAAACACATCTGCGTGAGACAGCTAGAGAAGGAGATGGTCTGAGTCCCAAGTATGTGATTGGCCAGCATCTTGGGGACGGTGGTGGAGAAGCAGACGTCCACAAAGGACAGGTTGCTGAGGAAGAAGTACATAGGGGTGTGCAGGCAGGAGTCCGTGCTGACGGCCAGGATGATGAGCAGGTTCCCCAAGACGGTGGCCAGGTATATGCTCAGGAAAAGCACGAAGAGGAGATGCTGCCGCTGGAGCTGCCTGGAGATTCCCAGGAGGAGGAACTAGGAGACGCTCGACTGGTTTGTCCTGCTCATGGGCCTGATCCCAGATGCAGATAAGACAGACAGAGATCAGCAATGTAGAAGCTGAGGCTCCAGATGCAACAAGTCAAGCTTCAACCATGGCCATGTTAACAAACCTGTATTAGGGTCACTCAGTCAGGATCCGCCCCTTGTCCCTACACCCCCAACTTCCAATGTCCAGTTCTGGATGACGTGGGTCTTGCTATACTCACTCTTTCAATTTTATAAAATATAACAAAAAACAACATGCAGACCCATACATAGCCCTCCTGTGCGATTGTGCAGGTCTCTTTTAGTATTTCCAGGCTTCTCCCACCCCCTAGGCACTCACAGAGAGGAAAAATAGCTGATTATTACTATGTCTGTGTCAAGCTCCAGCTGATGGATTCAGGACTCTTATTATTTCTCCCTGGATGTGGCATATTTAGAAAAGGAGCTCTCTCAAAGAACTCCAGTCATTAGTCATATATATCTGCTGTTATAATCTTACCTTGAAAGAACTTAGTTAATGCTCCTAATTATTCTAAGGATGGCAGAGTCTTAGAAATACAGGCAAGTCCTGAGCAAGTGAAGAGCAGATGTTAATGGCCTTAGCCCTCTGTGCAGGATAAATGTTTGGGAGAATCACAAACGGGTATTTAAGGTAGCTTCCATGGCCACTGGGACTAGACTCCCTGACAGTCTCATTAGAGACAAACAGAAATGAATTATCCCACCTATTTCTTGGTCCTTTGGTACCCAGCAATGATGGCAAAGTATATTCTCTAACTACTGGGTCAGAACTTGGAGATAAAGCAATCCTGGTAGAGATAAGTCCCAAAGAAAATTCACTGAGACCTCAAGTTGCATCACTTTGCTGATCTGGGCTTATGTTTACAGGTTTGAAAAGTTGGTTATCAGAAAGTTGTTCTTCTTAACTTCCTAGCTCAGAAGCTGAGATTATAGCAGTGTTATCTGAACCCTTCCTTTTTTTTCACATATATGGTCATTTACTGCATTGACTTGATGCGTTTGCCGATGGGGATGCAGAGGCTAGGGTGGGGCAGGTGTAAGGGTGGCATTGCAGAGTTGTACTTAACTTTTTTTTTTTTTTTTGAGACAAAGTCTAGCTCTGTTGCCCAGGCTGGAGTGCAGTGGCATGATCTCGGCTCACTGCAACCTCTGTCTCCTGGGTTCAAGTGATTCTCCCACCTCAGCCTCCCAAGTAGGGGGGACTAACAGGTACACACCACCACGCCCAGCTACTTTTTGTATTTTTAGTACACACGGGGTTTCACTATGTTGGTCAGGCTGATCTTGAGCTCCTGACTTCAGGTGATCCGCCCGCCTCAGCCTCTCAAAGTGCTGGGATTACAGGCGTGAGCCACCATATCCGGCCTGTGTTTAATCTTTTAAAGCATTTGGTGTAAAGGATACCCTTTTTGTAATGGGAGAATATATCAGGAAATGCACAGCATGCCATGACTGAAGAACTCTATGTTCCTAAAGTAGATTTCATTTAGGGATGCCTTCCCAGCTCACATTGGGTCAGCCTTTTCTGAAAATGGCCCCCTAATCCATAGGTGTATGGACTCCAGCAACCCAGTTTATACTCTATCATCCTCTTCCCAGTGAGGATTCATGATTGGAGTAGGGCAATTGGAACTGGGACTGAGGGCCCACGGATCATACTCACTAGGACTTGGCCTGTAACAGGTAATCCCAGAAGGTTGCAACTGTCCTTTGGCTGACTTATAGATGGATAAAAAGCAAAAGTCTATAGATAAGAGCAAAAGATGTAAACACACAGAGAGAAGAGTTGGAGAAAGTACGGATGGCTGTCCAGTTCACAGTTCAAGTCATTTTCTAATGACTGGCTACATTCTGGCCTCATTTGCAGTTCTTGGTTGCAAATAACAAACACCAACTCTTGCTGAGTTAAGCAGGAAAGAATTTCATGAAAATAATAATGAATACCTTTCAAAAACCCTGGGCAGCTGGAGAACCAGGCTCGGATGACGACACAGCAGCTACAGTGAAAAAAATAATACCAATGCAGCTGCTGCCTCCAAGGATAAATGTTGCCGTTCATAGTTTTGACATAGTTATCACTGGACATGAGGTGACAGTAGTAGCACTGCTGCCACTGCTGCCCCAGGAATCTATCTTGCTGCAATGGCTACCACTGCCAGAAAAGGTTCCTCTTGGTCTCTTCTTCCTTGTGCCAAAGGCTGAGTCAGGTGAATCTGATGGGCAGTCACATGCCCACATCTTTGGGGCAAGAGAGAATGGGAAATCAGTTATTCTGGATTTCCTGTTTTATAGGAAGTAAGTTATTTTCCCAATAGTTATGAGGCAAAAGATTACCTAAGCTTTGGAATGAGTTGCAGAAATTCAGAAGCCAAAACCATGATAAATGCTCACTAAAATCCATCCCTTCAGTTGCATATGAACACACAACCCTCTTACCAATTTACCTCGAAGAAACAATCTGGCCTAACATAGTGCAGCTATATTTCCGATAATAGGAAACAAGGTAAAGTCCCATCAGTTATGCCATCAAGGTCCATAACAGGATCCCCTCTACTCCAATCGTGATCCCATCCTGACATTCTGAAACTTATGAATCCAGCTTGAAAGCTAACCAAGAACTACACATCCTGTGTATATAAAATATGGAGAAAATAGAAAGGATAAAAAGGAGGAAAATATGAACAAATACTGTAATCTTTATTTCTGCAGGTAGCCACAAACCCTTAGTTGATATTAATAATTATTCTCGTCCATAACCTAATTCCTTTTCCTTGTCTTTAGCCAATGTATCAGCTGTTCCAGGTTGTTTTTTAATCTGACGTAATCACCCAAAACTTTCATGTCTGAGAGATTTGGCCTCCTTATAGTCCTGCTTATAATGTATAAGATTGTTCCAGTTTTTCATGTTATCAATGAACATGTCAACTCCAGAATTCTCTGAGATTTTTCTATCCATAATCCTCTTTGCTACCCCTGTGAAGCTGCAGAACTATGTTTTGTTGATAGTCACAGCCATAACAATGTTAGAATCCCCTTTTTGGTGAGTTTATTCAGTAACAAATGGAGCCCAAATTGGCCAGGAAGAAGTCTCCACAAAGTCCGGTGTTTCCAAGATAAGAAACAAAATTTTGCATGTAAATCATTAGGTACTACAAGAAGACATGTCCACCTGTACCCCTCGTTTCCTTGCTCTATAAATTCCTAGCTGAGAAAAAGTTCCCCATATATTGTCCACTGATATGAATCTTACAATAACCGTAAAACAGCACCCAAAACTTACAGGGTAGCTTCAAATGGTGCCAAAACTGAGTGTTTAAAAAACCATCTCACTATTCCATAACATCAGCTACTTGTGTTGATGGTGTACAATACCCATGAATCCCGCGGACACCAGTCGGACCCCTTGTGTTAATTACCTATTGTTGCATAACAAATTATTCTAAAATTTAGCAATTTCAAACAGTAAACATTTCTCTCACGCAGATCTTGTGAGTCCTGAATCTGGCCGTTGTTTAGCTGAATGGTTCTGGAACACAGTTTCTCATGAAATTGCAGTTAAGTTTTCAGCAGCAGCTCAGTCATCTGAAGACCTGACTGAGGCTGAAGGATGGGATTCCAGGATGGCTCCTTCACGTTATTGTCAGCAGGAAGCCTCAGTTTCTCACACGGACCTCTCCATAGAGCTAATAAGACATGTTCTCACACATAACAACTTTTTCCCCCAGAGCAAGTGCTTCAAGAGAGCAAGATGGAAGTTACAGTATCTTGTACCACCCAGCTCCAGATGTCATACATCATTTCTTACATCCACTATTGCTGAGTCTATCAGACGAATTCAATATGGGAAGGGATTACGCAAGGCTAGCATTATTGAGAGTCATCTTGGAAACTGACTACCATGTCACTTTTCCTATAAGTTGGGTACCTTGGTTAGAGACAATGTCTGTGGGATGCCAAGTTGGTGAATAAACCCATGCATCCCTAATACACATTCCGCCTTTTCTTTCCACCTCAGGTTGACTGAACGCCTCTTTTTATACTTTTCCTGGATGCTTCTGCACATTCTCAAGCACCCATGTTCACTGTAGGTTTTCTACCTATAGCATCCCACATCACAGCTTTCGTTATATCATCCTGATTAGGTGACCAGTGATGTCTAAGAGGTCATAAAGATCGAGAGTGTGACTCACAAGTCTCAAGTCTTATTATCTTCATTAGGTTTGCAGTATAGGCCACCGTCTGCACAGCCAAATGCAGATGTCAACATTGTCTCCTAGACACAAAATCTTGGGAAGCATAAGGCAGCCATTTTGAAACGTTAACGCGCACATAAATCACCTAGGGATGTTACCAAAATGAAGATTCTGACTCAGGAGGCCTGAGATTACGTATTTCTAACAGTCACCCAAGCGATGCCTGTCCTCAGACCTTATTATAAGCCCTAAGGGCTTAGGTTAAGAAGAGAACCCGACCCACCTACATCCATTTCTGCGCTGCTGGCTCCTCAGCCAACCTCGCCTTTTTAAAAGATATCCAGACCGGGCGTGGTGGCTCACGCTTGTAATCCCAGCACTTTTTGGAGGCCGAGGCAGGCGGATCAGGAGGTCAGGAGGTCGAGACCATCCTAACACGGTGAAACCCCGTCCGTACTAAAAATACAAAAAATTAGCCGGGCGTGGTGGTGGGCGCCTGTAGTCCCATCTACTCGGGAGGCTGAGGCAGGAGAATGGCGTGAACCCGGGAGGCAGAGTTTGCAGTGAGCGGAGATTGCGCCACCGCACTCCAGCCTGGGCCACAGAGCGAGACTCCGTCTCACAAAAAAGAAAAAAAGGAAAGAAAGAAAAGAGAGACAGAGAGAGAAAGAGAGAAAGAAAGAACGGACGAACGAAAGAAAGAAAGAGAAAGAAAAAAAAAAAACTAGAGCCAACGCAGAGCCCTGGCCCAAGCGGCTGACTCCTGGCGGCGGTACTCCAGGCGAAATATGGCGCCGCACTTCGTCACGGAGACGGCGCCGAGCTTAGGCCCCGCCCCCTTCTATGTAATTGGACAGGAGGGCGCCAGCGGAGAAAATAGTCCTCTATTATTGGATAAGCAAGAAAAAACTGCAGGGGGCGGGGCAAGGAGAGCTGGAAGACACAGCCTCGGATTGGTCCCGTTTGAGGGCTTGCGCGGCGCTTTCTCAGGGAGGGACTTCCGGGTTCGTCCCTACCGCCCTGCGCCTGCGCGTGGTGGACTAGCCAGAGGCTGTTTCCTTGCTAGGAGAGGTCGTTTGCGTTCGGGAGACTTCCGATCTCACGCAGGCAAAACTGAAGCACGCGCAAAACTTATTGGGGCCAAAAAAATTTAGTAATGAAGCTAAATAATATTTTAATGCGATATTTTTAAAAAGCAAACTTAATGCAAAGACCAGTAAGATACAAGCTATATTTTAGCTCTTCATTTGGTCAAAAGACATTGTCAAATACTCTGGCAATTCTTTCAGTTGAAGCCAAGATAAGCAAATAATTAGATTTTGAAAATACTGTTGATGTTTGCTATCACGGGCGCTGGGAATGTAATACAGTCGTGGGCCCCCAAATGATGTTTCGGTCAACAACAAACCGCATATACGACTATGGTTCTCTAAGATTATAATACCGCATTTTCACTCCACCTTTTCTGCGTTTCCATATGTTTAGATACGCAAATGTTTGTGTCGCAATTGCCTACAGCGTCTGGTACAGTAACACTCTCTTCGGGTTTGCAGCCCAAAAGCAACACATGTCTCAGAGGGTATCCTCCTTATAAAGCTGCACATGACCACATTTTAAAATATTTTGGTTTGGGGCCGGGTGTGGTGGCTCACACCTGTAATCTCAGCACTTTTGGAGGCTGAGACAGGAGGATAGCTTGAGCCCACGAATTCCAGACCAGCCCAGGCAACATAGCGAGACCCTGTCTCTATTTAAAAAAAAAAAAGCTGGCTGTGCTGGCACACCTTTATTCCCAGGTACTTGGGAGGCTGAGACAGGAGGATGGCTTGAGCTGGAGAGGTTGAGACTGCAGTGAGCCATGATTGCACCACTGCACTCCAGCCTGAGTGACAAAAACAAGATCCTGTCTGGGTACAAATCAGTGAAGCTTAAAATAGTTTGAGTTGGTTTTTGTTTTTTGTGGGTTTTTTTGACGAAGTCTCGCTCTGTCGCCCAGGCTGAAGTGCAGTGGAGATCTCAGCTCACTGCAAGCTCCGCCTCCCGGGTTTACGCCATTCTCCTGCCTCAGCCTCCAGAGTAGCTGGGACTACAGACGCCCGCCACCTCGCCCGGTTAGTTTTTTGTGTTTTTTAGTAGAGACGGGGTTTCACCGTGTTAGCCAGGATGGTCTCGTCGATCTCCTGACCTCGTGATCCGCTCTCCTTGGCCTCCCAAAGTGCTGGGATTACAGGCTTGAGCCACCGCGCCCGGCCCAAAATGGACTTTTAAAACAGAAAAAGAAAGAGAGTGGATTCCGTGTCAGAGGCAATTGCTGGTCTTCACATCTTTTTTTTTTTTTGAGTCCCACTCTGCCACCCGGGCTTGGAATGCAATGGTGTAATCTCTGCTGACTGCGACCTCCAACTCCCGGGCTCAAGCGATTCTCTTGCCTCAGCCTCCGGAGTAGCTGGGATTACAGGCGACCGCCACCACGTCCCGTTAATTTTTTTGTATTTTTGGTAGAGACAGGGTTTCACCATGTTAACCAGGCTGGTCTCGAACTCCTGACCTCAGGAGATCTGCCGGCCTTGGCCTCTCTGAGCCACCGCGCTCCGCCCTGTTTCGTTTCTCACCGGGATGGACGCCCGCATTTGAAGCCAGCGCGTCGTTTAACCCGCACAGGGGTCGCGGTAGCTGTTTTTTGATTGTTGTTTTGTTTTTTGCCTTTTTTTTTTTCTGTTTTCTTTTCTTTTAAATAGTAAATACAATTAGCACAATGAGTTAGCTGTCTTTTTAGGGAGGATTCTCTCCTGTTTCCGTAGCGGCAGGAAAGGAAGGAGGGAGGGAGAGGGCCGGAGGCGCAGGGACTGAGATTCGGTCCAGAACCCGGGCTCTGAGCAAGAAGCACCCTCCTGGGCCGGGATACGCTTTCCGGGGCACGGCTGGTATCGTGCTCCGGGGGACACGGAGCCTTCCGCCACCAGAGTGCTCACTGGGTGACACGCCAATCTGGACAGCACTTGCTGGACCCCAAATCCTGGACCGACGCCAAGACTCCACCCAGGAGGACTTTCACGCCCAGGAGGCACTATCAGAAGTCACAGAAGGGCGGTGGCTCACGCGTGTAATCCCAGCACTTTGGGAGGCCGAGGCAGGAAGATCACTTGGCCCCAGGTGTTCCAGACCAGCCTAAACAACATAGCGAGACCTAAATCACTCACGATCATAAACCAGATTAAGTCTATGTGATTATCTGCCCACCTCACTCCGCAAGTGCCCCCCTGAAATTCCAAAATAGACCTCGGTTTTCTACTGTTCCTGTTTACTTTTGACCTGCATATTTTTCCATTTTACTAGAATCTCTTTTTTCTCCCCTCCTCTCCTCTAGCCCGAGTGCCAAGAGCCTTTGGCACTGATCATACACAAACATTTGGGGCCTCGGAGTCGCTGCTTGTTTCGTAAAAAGTGTGTCACACATCTCTCCCGTGGGGGATGTCCAAGTCAACCAGGATAGATTGATAGTTAGATAGATCAGATAGTTCTTTTCTGAGGTTGAACAACATTAATGAAACAAAACGTATTCAATTAATCCCCTATTCATGGTCATCCCCTTCCCGTTTTTGAACAAAATTACCGCAGTAAAATATCCTCATACACGTAGAGTACCATGGTACCTGTATTTCTATGAAATGGAACTTGTGGGTCAAAGAGGTGTGTATACAAGGGTTGCTTTCTAAAACAGAAAACCCAACCAAACCAAACAAACCAAAACAGAAAACCAGCCTCCAACATTTTCACACTTTGATATATACGAAAACTGTACAGTTTTTTCTTGTCCCTTTGGTGTGAAGAGAGGTAAATGTAACATCTTCACTATTCTCTTCCTAAAGAGAGAGAGATTGAGAGATTCTGTGTCTTTGAGTTTAATGCCCTGGTTTTCTTCCAAATTCATGCCTTTTCTTATTTTTGTAAGTTTTTCTACCTGTGTGTCTGTATGCTTTGTCCTTTATAAAAGGTCATTGGACAACCAAAGCTTAGCCCATTGCCTTATCCCAGGTCACCAAAGGTTGGGGTTGTCTTACCCCAGGTGGGACTCGAACACACAACCCCTGGCTTAGGAGGCCAGTGCCTTATCCATTAGGCCACTGGGGCAGCTGTTAAACAGCCTACTGAGAATATTAAAAGACAGAATAACTCATCACAGGTGGCTAGAAAATTACCCTAGAATTGGTTTGGGCATTTATTCAAGAAAGTATTCCAGCTTGAGCAACACAGCGAGATCTCTGTCTCCACAAAAAAATTTTAAAATTAGCCAGGTGTGGTTGCGCTCACCTGTGGTCCCATCTACTGGGGAGGCTGAGGCTGGAGGATCGCTTGAGCCTAGGAAGTGGAGGCTGCAGGGACCCGAGATGGCGTCGCTACACTCCAGCCTGGGCCACGGGAGTGAGATCCTGTCTCAAAAAAAAAAAAGTCTTAGCTGAGTTCTTCCAATGCAGCAGCCTCCATTCGGGTCGCCGGGGACGCCATAGAGAATGAGAGAAAAAGCCCAGTCCCCCAGAGCTCTGCAGGCTGCGTCCTCGCGCCCCCGGCGCTGTCCTCTCCCGCATGGTTTCCGCTCCTCATGGGCTTGGCGGAGTCCGACTTGTCTGATCCTCCAGAAGGGAGTCCCAGGTGCCCGAAGGAACTAAATTTTCCTTCGGAGTCAGAGAGAAACGAAGGGTCTCGGGCTGGGTGGATCGGTGGAGCACTGAGCCTTGACGCGAGGCGCTTGACAGCCCTACTGTGTTTTTTTGGTTTTTGTTTTTGAGACGCAGTCTCGCTCTGTCGCCCAGGTTGGAGTGCAGTGGCGCGATCTCGGCTCACTACAAGCTCTGCCTCCTGGGTTCACGCCATTCTCCTGCCTCAGTCTCCCTAGTAGCTGGGACTACAGGCGCCCGCCACCACGCCCGGCTATTTTTTTTTTTTTTTTTTTTTTTTTAGTAGATAGGAGGTTCACTATGTGAGCTGGGATGGTCTCGATCTCCTGACCTCGTGATCCTCCCGCCTCGGCCTCCCAAAGTACTGTTGTTTAATAAAAGTCAGGTCCACCTGGGGCCTAGCGCGTGACAAAAGATCCTGCAGGGGCTGGGCGCGGTGGCTCGCGCCAGTAATCTCAGCACTTGGGAGGCCAAAGCGGGTGGCCCACTCGAAGTCAGGGGTTCGGGGCCAGCCTGACCAATATGGTGAAACCCCCTGTCTACTAAAAATACAAAAATTAGCCGGGTGTGGTGGCTCCCCCAACTACTCGGAAGGCTGAGGCAGGAAAATCTCTTGAACCTGGGAGGCGGAGGCTGCAGTGAGCGGAGATCACTCCACTGCATTCCAGCCCAGGCGACAGAGGAAGACTCCATCTCAAAAAAGATTTTAAAAATTTCGTAAACATTTTTTTAATCCCGCAGGGCACAGTAACGGAGAGGAAGATTTCAGACGGAGCGGGACAGACACCTCACCGGACCTCCAGAAGCTCAACTGCAAGCCCAAGTCAGCGCCCTCTTAGCAGCCCCCAGCGCTGCACCCCAGGGCCGAGCGCCACGCCTCAGAGCGGGGCCAACGTCCGGAACATGGAGGCGGCCCGGGAGATTCTACCCAGGACCTCGCTTTTCCAGGCTCGGCGCGAGAGGGGGAGCAAAGCGCCAGACAAAGCCCTCCCCTTGAGGCTGCTCAAAACCAACGCCCCCAAGACCATGGACACGGCCCATGGAATCCACTGTGACTGTCATTTACCCAGTGGTAAAAATTCAGCAGAATTGGAGCTGTTCAAGATATTCATCCCACCAAGGGAGCTTCCGGGACCTCAGAGACTCATGAAACAAGACGATCTAATATACAATCCATATTCTAAATTCCCCCAGTAAGTTCATATTTTATAAATTGAAGGAAAAAAAATCCAGGACTAAGGGGTTGAGTCTCACCGGAGTAAACCCTGGACTTGAGCCCTTGAAAGTGCATAGCTGTTGGCCGGGGCGGTGGCTCATGTCTGTCATCCTAGCACTTTGGGAGGCCGAGGTGGGCGGATCACGAAGTCAGGAGTTCAAGACTAGCCTGTTTAACATACTGAAACCTCGTGTCTACTAAAAATACAAACATTAGCCGGGCGTGGAGGCGGGCGCCTGTAATCCCAGCTACTCAGGAGACTGAGGCAGGAGAATCGCTTGAACCTGGGAGGCGGAGGTAGCAGTGAGCCGAGATTGCGCCATTGCACTGCAGCCTACGGGACAAGAGTGAGACTGTTCAAATTAAAAAAAAAAAAAAAAAGGAAAGAAAATGCATGGCAGTAGAAAGCCGAAGTCTCCTACAGACTCTACTCCCCTAATGCCCTGAGCTGGACCTAGTGCCCTGCCCCGGGATCCCTGCGGACCCCCAAAGTTCCAATTAAAAATTAAAAGATGCCCCACGCCTGTAATCGCTTCAGCCTGGGCAACATAGGGAGACCCTCTCCCCACCTCCCGGCCCCCTACCCCAGGTCTCGATAAAATGAAAAACAAAATAAAGTTAAAAGACCTCAGGACCCAGTTTGAGCCTTTTCAACATTTCTTTTTATTCCCTCCTATGGTGTCGGGTTTCCCTTGGAAATCAGAGTTGTCAGAGGTTCTCAAATCTCTACAAAAGAGAAATGTTTTGTGAAAAAGTAAGGGCTCAAAAGGTCAGGCGCGGTGACCCAGGCCTGTAATCCCAGAACTTTGGGAGGCTGAGGCAGGTGGATCACGAGGTCAGGAGATGGAGACCATCCTGGCTAACACAGTGAAACTCCGTCTCTACTAAAAACACAAAAAATTATCCGGGCATGGTGGCAGGCGCCTGTAGTCCCAGCTACTTGGAGGCTGAGGCAGGAGAATGGCGTGAACCCGGGAGGCAGAGATTGCAATGAGTCCAGATAGCGCCACTGCACTCCAGCCTGGGCGACCGAGCGAGACTCGACAGAGTCTCAAAAAATAAGCAGAAAGGCTCCTCTGGAACTCGAATCCGGGACCTCCGGTACCCTAAACGAGAATCATACCCCTAGACCAAAGAGCCACGGTAGTAAGAGATTTACTTTTCTTTGGGGCAGTGGTGGAGTACCTGGAGAGATACAGCTGAAGCCGGCGAAAGCAAAGTGAGAGAAGACTGGGATTGCAGACTTGCTGGAAAGGGGTAAATTCATCAGCGGGTGGGCCAGCGCCCGGGCACCTCCCCGCACCGCACAAAGTGGGGAGAGGCCCCTGCGCCCCTCATACCCATCCCGTGGCCCCTCCGTTCTCACCCACCCCCGCCCCTCTGCCTCCGGCTGGCAACCAGCCAATCCCGGTGCTGCCTTTGGTCACTTCACAGACAATCCTCGCTGCTGCGAGCGCGCGGGGACCAAAATTCAATGATGGAGGAGATACCATCACAGAGCGCGATGTGGCACCTAGCAGTGTTCATTAAACGCTGGCTGTTTCCAGAACTCCAAGGTAGCAAGGAAGAAAACAAGTCGCCCAACGTGGGGCTCGAACCCACGACCCTGAGATTAAGAGTCTCATGCTCTACCGACTGAGCTAGCCGGGCTCCCTTAAGAATGCTTTATGTCTAGTAAATGGCGGGGTGGCATGAGAATAGTAGAAACTAAGTGACATAATGAATCAGCCCCAGAAACCAGGGCGACTGGGGGTCCCCCACAACAGTTTCAGTTCCGCACGGATGCCCCCGCTGGTGTAAGTCTTCGCTCACCACTCTGCGATCTCCCATAAATGGGGATGACCCGCCAGAGGCTCCTTCCACACCGCCCCGACATAAATCTGTATTCTCTGCCGTCCGCTGAAATGTCCTCCTTTCAGAAAGAGAAAAAACATACCCACACTGCACGCACCTGAAAGAGTCAATGATAACCTCTTTTTTGAGGCCACTCGAATTACAGGAACAGGAGAGTTCTGCTGTGTGTACGGCAAATGAACCCATCCTCAGAGATGCAGACAAAATGCCTGAAGCTCACTTGGAGCTCGCAGAAGCCCCCGCAGGTGCCGCTCCACACTGTAACCTACTGTGAGGTGCGTCTAGCTGTTCTATTTCCATTACTGTGTGCTTTTATATCTAGAACTATTTGGTTCTTTTTTCAAACTAGAAGGTTGAAAGGAGAGCATTTTACATAGGTCCTGTTGTCAAAGATATTTTATTTATTGCCTTTCATAAGGATAATTGTATTACAATCTTCCTAATACTCTGCATCTAAAATGTTTGCAATTTTGCTTCTGTTGCCTACTGTTGATGACTTGTTGTTCATGATACCTTGTTTTGCTTGCTTTTTATTTATTTTATTTATTTTTTATTTTTTAGATAGAGTCTCACCTTCTCACCCAGCAGGCTGGAGTGCACTGGCGCCATTTCGGCTCACTGCAACCTCTGTCTCCGGGGTTCAAGCGATTCTCCTGCCTCAACCTCCCTAGCAGCTGGGGTTACAGGCGCCCGCCACCATGCCGGACTAATTTTTGTATTTTTAGTAGAGACAGGGTTTTATTGTGTTGACCAGGATGGTCTCAAACTCCTGACATCAGGTGATTCACCCACGTCAGCCTCCCAAAGTGCTGGGATTACAGGCATGGGCCACCGCATCCGGCCTCCTTGTGCTGGGTCCATTTTCCTTGTAAATGTCTTTGATTCTTGGTTGAGAGCATGTTCTCAAATCCAGCGTCCCAAACAAAAATGAAGTCCCTGCCAATAGAATCTGTCCTCAGAGTAGATCAGAGGAGGCCCCAGTCCTGGTGGGTGCTGGGACTCAGGACCAGGTACCCGGGCTCCAGGGTTCAGTCCCTACTCCTTCCAAAACTAGGACACGGGAGCAGAGCAGCCCCAGGAGGCTACACGCAGGTGAGTAGTGATGGGACATGGGGAGGGAGAGGCCTCTGGACCCCAGATACAAACACGCATATCCCATCTCCTCTGCTTAAGTGTCCAGCTCCCTCTCTCCTTAAGACTGTGACTGCTAGAGCCAGGGATAGTGGGTGGGAGTCCCAGACTGGACCTTTTAAGGCATCTGACTGTGAAGATTCGGCTCTTATTGTATATAGGAACTTGTCTCTTCTTCGGTGCCTTGAGTTTGCACTGACAGAAGTAACAAAAAAAAAAAAACAAAACAAAACAAAACAGAAAACCACCAAAAACCAAACAAAGGACAAAAAATAGCTTGTCAAAAGGGCTCTAGCAACACTGGTGACAGAACTCTAGATGAATTTTAAGAAGAGGCAGTGCGATAGTAGGCGGCGTCAACATAGCTTAAGACCTTTGTACAAATTACCTTTGAAGGGCGTCCATGTCTAGCGCTGAGGTCTGTAGGCCGAGCCGAATCTAAAAAAGAGCAGGAAACGACTTTGCGCCTGGACCAAAGGCCGGGCTCGTCCAGGATTTGAACCCGGGACCTCTCGCACCCTAAGCGGCAATCATACCCCTAGACCAAGGAGCCACACAACTTACAGTTTAAGGTTATCTTTGTGGGCGTCCTAGCATCCTGGGGGCCGCAGGGGCGGACCCAGCGAGTAGACTCTTGTTTCAGACCCGCCTGGAAGGGGTAATTTCAAGGGTGGATGGACGTGGCGGGAGCCCAGAGCCCCGGCCCCTCCTCCGCACGGCACAAAACGGGAAGCAACCCTAGCGTTCCGACAATCCGGGAGCTCCCTGGGTCCTCGCCCGCCGCCGCCACTCGGCCCTGGGCTGGGGATTAGGCGTCTGCGCGCAGAGCAGTGAGGAGCTTCAGCTTCCGCAGGACATGAGAACCTCCCAATAGCAGGCAGCGGCTGCGCTGAGGGTCTGCGAGCCGCGATCACTGGATGCCCGCCTTGGAAACGCTGCAGTCCCTCAGCGTGGCACCAATGGTGTTCAATAAAGGCCTGCCGAGTGCACGAGGCACCAGCCACCAGGCCCCCTACCTCGCCGCACCCTTCGCTTCTCCGGCTCCGCTCCCCCCTTCTCCCCAGTGAAGCCAAAACCCAGAAAGCGAACTTCTCACGTGGGCCTCCAACCCTAAAGGCTGACGCTGAGAGTCTGTGTGCTCCACCGACTGAACCAGCCCCGCAGCGCCCGCCTGGCCTCAAGCTCCCAGGGTGTCTGAGCCCTGGGAGAAGACGGCTTAGGCCACCATCCACACTGCGTACCACGGGCGGTTCAGCGATCCACCCCCTTGCACTTCACTGGGGGGAGCTGGCGGGACCTCCTGCTCCCAGGACGTGAGGAGGAGGAAGAATGAAGCCCGTGGGGCAGCAGGCGTTGGGCGTCGGTTCCGGGGCACCCTTTACTGTCGCTCTGCCCTGTCCTGTATCCAGATTTCATCTGATTCTCGAGAATCCGGCAGATCTGGGCTAAAAGGGGCTCCCCGTCCCCTCCAGATACAAGCTGAGAATTTCTTGGCACTCAGTGGGAAGGCCCCGGGGTCTGGGCATGGAGACAGGGGCCGAGACCCCCACCCCGCCAGGGCCCACTGAAGTGCTGCCCGCGGATGCCCGGTCTTCCCCTCCTCCCTCCTCTCACTCACTCCCCTCCATTCTCCCCCGCTTCCCGTGTTCTCCCCTTCTCCGAATAAACTGAAATTTTAAGCGGAGTAGGGCTCACCTGGGACTTGAGCCGCCATACTCTCGAATCCTAGAAAAAATTTATGCCCCTGGAGCGACCAATGAGCCCGGCGCGTTCTTCCTTATTCTAAATAACGTCCTATAAATAACTTCCTCCTGCTGCCCGGGGTCGTCTCCTTTAACAGCGGTTGCAGCAGTTGGCCGCGCTGGATCCCATTTCAGCAAGGCGAGCGATTCAGGCCGCTGCGTCTGCGTCCCGGGACCCCGGAAGGTCTCCACTGAGGCCCTGCCAACAGGAACCTACCTCCGCCTTCCTAGTCTCACGTCCTGGCTGAAAATCCGAAAAGGGAGAAAAGGAAAAAGGAGCTCGTCTGGGATTTGAACCCAGGACCTCTCACACCCAAAGCGAGAATCATACCCCTAGACCAACGAGCCACCGGCTTCTCCTTTTTGTTTTTGCTTTTTGGTGGGAGATAAGTCTTTCCGCCCCTGACGCAGAGAAAGACGTTCTCCATCGACCCAGTAGCTCAGTCTTTAGCGCTCGCACCTGCGAATCTGGACTTGTGGGTTCGTGGCCACCCTCAGATTTCCGAGGCAGGTTTTACTCCTGCTGGATAAACCAACAGGGTTACCCGCTGAGATTACGAACTGGTGGTTTAAATGTCGTGCTGATACGAAATACAGGTGTATTTACCTATTACTAAGGTAAAAGGATTTCCAGGCAGAATAGTGATGTCAGAAATCACAAAGGAAATGTACAGATTTTACCCAAGTTTTTAAAACGGCAAATGACAATCCAAAGAAAATACAATCTAAATTACAAGCTAAGGGCTTATTACTGGGTTACGCAGTTTTCAAATCCTTTAAAAAATATATAGGCTTTTTTCGAGACGGAGTCTCGCTCTGTCCCCCAGGCTGGAGTGCGGTGGCGCGATCTCGGCTCACTGCAAGCTCCGCCTCCGGGGTTCACGCCATTCTCCTGCCTCAGTCTCCTGAGTAGCTGGGACTACAGGTGCCTGCCACCGCGCCCGGCTAATTTTTTGTATTTTTTTTTTTATTAGAGACGGGTTTCACCGTGTTAGCCAGGATGGTCTCGATCTCCTGACCTCGTGATCCGCCCTCCTCGGCCTCCCAAAGTGCTGGGATTACAGGCGTGAGCCACTGCGCCCGGCCAATATATAGGCATATTTTAAAAAGACATTTAAGAAAAGAAAAGCAATGAAGATCTATGACAGAAACGGCTTCGTCTTCCTTACCTGCGACTATGGAGCATAAACGCTGCTTGCCGCAGCCTCTCTGGCAGACAAGTGTAGCGCTGGGCTGGCCCTAAGGACCATAGGTGGAAAAGAACTGAGCCTTGAAGTGGGGAGACCCGAGAAAAAGAGATTGTCCTAGAGCTTGCATGGGAAGAATTTCGGGACTCAGAAACTGGAAACACTGGATTTCCGTGACAAAGTTTCCCAAGCAGCAGTACATGGTGCAATGGGTGTGTCTGGAGGCTGGGGTGAGGAGTTAAAAAAGGCAGCCCGCTGCTTCAGTGACTTCCTTGAGACTCAAAAGAGGCCAGGGAGAACCCTGTCTACTCACCTGCAGGCATCTCTCCCGGGGTCCTACGGATTGCCTGCTCTGGAAGTCACAGAAAAGTGAAGGAGGCTGGGCGCGGTACCTCCTGCCTATAATCCCAGCACTTTGGGAGGCCAAGGTGAGTGGATCACTTGAATCCAGGAATTCGAAACCAGCCTGGCCAACATGGAAGACTGCTGTCTACTAAAAATACAAAAATCAGCCGGGTGTGGTGGCGCGTGCCTGTAGTCCCAGCTACTCAGGAGGCTGAGGCACTAGAATCGCTTGAACCCAGGAGGCGGAGGTTAGAGTGAGGGGACACTGCGCCACTGCCCTTCAGCCTGACAGGGTAAGACCCTGTCAAAAACAAATTTTTTTTTAATTTAAAAAATTCAAAAAAAGAGGGAAACTGAGAACAGATTCCAAGATTCCAACTGCTCATTCTTGTCAGTTACTGACTAGGGACTGGACTCTGATGGTTTCCATGAGGTAACTCATGCTGTTTTCTTTCTCTCTTTCTGTCTCTCTCTCTGTCTCTCTCTCTCTCTCTTTTTCTTTCTTTTATTTTTTGTGGAGTTTCACTCTTTTTGCCCAGGCTGGAGTGCAATGGTGTGATCTTGGCTCACTGCAACCTCTGCCTCCTGGATTCAAGCGATTCTCCTGCCTCACCCTCCCGAGTAGCTGGGATTACTGGCATGTGCCACCATGCCCAGCTAATTTTTGTATTTTTAGTAGAGACAGGGTTTCCCCATGTTGGTCAGGCTGATCTTGAACTCCCAACCTCAGGTTATCCACCTGCCTCGGCTTCCCAAAGTGCTGGGATTACAGGCGTGAGGCATTGCACCCGACCTCATGCTGTTTTCAACAGATGCACAAGGAGGACACTATTATCTTCATGTCTACAGATGACACAATTGGAGCCCTGGAAAGGTTGAGAAAGTAGTTCAAGTTCATACAGCCAGGAAGTACCCTGGAAAGTCTGGCTACAGAACCACATGAATAGCTGTCTTTGCACACCAACAGGTAATTCACAGAAAAAGGAAAGCAAACACACACACACCCACAGAGACATGCACAGATGGCCAATAAACATGGAAAACCAGTCACCTCACTAGTAAAGTTTCTTTCCCCACTTTCTGAACTGCCCACAGCATCAGTTCCATTCTAGGCCTAGTTTATCTCGTAGCCTTACCACAGAAGCCAGTGGGGAATAGCTATATGTCTGAATTCTCCAATTTTAGCATATGCTTTGACTCAGTATATTGATAATTGAGATATACTACACAAACCATAAAATTCACTAAAATGTATAATTGAGTGGTTTTTATATATTCATGAGATTGTGCAACAGTCACCACTATCTAGTTCTAGAATGTTTTCATAATCCCAATTCAGTACCCATTAGCAATCCTCCCTGTTCCTCCGTCCTCCCATCTTCTGGCAACCACTAGTATGCTTTCTGTCTCCACGAATTTGCCTGTTCTCTACATTTCGTATAAATGGAATTATACAATAGTGGTCCTTCATGTCTGGCTTCTCTCACTTAACATAATGTATTCAAGGTTCATCCTTGTTGCATATATCAGTAATTCATTCCTAATTATGACTGAATAATATTTAATATTATTGAATAATACTATATTAGTTTGCTAGAGTCCCCACAACAGTACCATAGACTGAGTGGATAAAATAACAGAAATTTATTTTCTCACTATTCTGGAGGCTGGAGTCTGAGACTAGGTATGGGCAGGGTTTGTTGGTGCTGAGGCCTCCTTCCTTGGCTTGGGGACAGCTGTCTTCTCCCTGAGCCTTCATGCCATCTTCCCTCTGTGTATGTATCTATTCAAGATCCAAATTATTATTATTTATTATTATTATTATTATTATTATTATTATTATTTTGAGACAAGGTTTGTTACCCAGGCTGGAGGACAGTGGCATGAACATGGCTTGCTGCAAGCCTCCACCTCTAGGGCTCAAGAGATCCTCCTGCTTCAGCCTCCTGAGTAGCTGGGACTACGGGTGATTATCACCACACTCGACTAACTCTTTTTTTTTTTTGAGATGGAGTTTTGCTCTGTCGCCTAGGCTAGAATGCAGTGGCACGATCTCGGCTCACTGCAACCTCCACCTCTCGGGTTCAAGCAATTCTCCTGCCTCAGTCTCCTGAGTAGCTGGGATTACAGGTGTTTGCCACTATGCCCGACTGATTTCCATATTTTTGTAGAGATGGGGTTTCACCATATTGACCAGGCTGCTCTCGAACTCCTGACCTCAGGTTATCTGCCCGCCTCGGCCTCCCAAAGTGTTGGGATTACAGTAGTGAGCCACCATGTCTGGTCGACGAATTTTTTATTTTTATTTTATTTATTTATTTATGTATTTATTTATTTATTTATTTATTTAATTTTTATTTTTTTGTAGGAACAAGGTCTCAGTATGTTGCCCAGTCTGGTCTCAAACTCACACCTGTTTGAGGCCGCACTTTGGGAGGCCGAGGTGGATGGATCACTTGAGGTCAGGAGTACAAGACCAGCCTGGCCAAGGTGGTGAGACCCCGTCTCTACTAAAATTACAAAAATTAGCTGGGTGTGGTGGCATACGCCTGTAGTCTCAGCTACTCGGGAGACTGAGGCAGAATTGCTTGAACCCAGGAGGCAGAGGTTGCGGTGAGCCGAGATTGTGCCACTGCACTCCAGCCTGGGCAACAAGAATGAAACTGTGTCTCAAAAAAAAAAAAAAAAAAAATCAAAAATCTATGAAGCCCAGTAATAAGCCCTCGATTGTCATTCAGATTGTATTTTCTTTGGATCATCATTTGCCGTTTTAAAAACTTGGGTGAAATCTGTTCATTTCCTTTGTGATTTCTGACATCGCTATTCTGCCTGGAAATCCTTTTACCTTAGTAATAAGCAAATGCACCTGTATTTCATATCAGCACGACATTTAAACCACCACCTCATAACCTCAGCGGGTAACCTTGTTGGTTTATCCAGCAGGAGTAAAGCCTACCTCGGAAATCTGAGGGTGGCCGCGAACCCACAAGTCCAGATTCGCAGGAGCGCGCGCTAAGGACTGAGCTATGGGGCGATGGAAAGAGTCTCAGTCTGCGCCAAGGGCGGAAGCACATGTCAAAAAAAAAAAAAACAAAAAAAGAAAAAAAAAAAAAAAAAAATTAAAGCACGGCTCGTTGGTCTAGGGGTATGATTCTCGCTTTGGGTGCGAGAGATCCCGGGTTCAAATCCTGCACGAGCCCTTTTTCCTTCTCTTTTTTCCCATTTCGCATTTTCAGCAAGGACAGGAGACTAGGAAGGCGGAGGGAGGCTGCTGTTGGCAGAGCCTCAGTGGGGACCTCCCGGGGTCCGGGACGCAGACGGACGGGCCTGAATCGCTCGCCTTGCAGTCGGTCCGTCACCCTGAAAAGGGATTCAGCGCTGCCAACTGCGGTAACAGTAGTTAAAGGAGACGACCCGAGCAGCAGGAGGAGGTTATTTAGAATAAGGAAGAATGAGCCGGGCTCGTTTATTTATGGGCATACATTTTCCGTAGGGTTCGAGGGTATGGCGGCTCCAGTCCCAGGTGAGCCCTACCCTAGCTTAAAATTGCATGGTATTGCGGGGAGTAATATGTGTGGCGGGGCGCCAGTGGGAGGGGAGTGAGGCAGAGATGGAGGGGCGAAGGCCCGGACATCCGCTGGCAGCAGTGTGTCCTGGGGGAGTGGGGGTCTCGGCTCCCGTCTCCACGCCCAGACCCCGAGGCCTTCCCACTGAGAGCCGGAAATTCGAAGCTTGGATCCGGAGGGGAGGGTGAGAGCCTTTCAGTCCAGATCTGCCGGATTCTCGGGCTCCGGGTGAAATTTGGACACACAGAAGGACAGAGAGACAGTAAAATGTGCCCCGGAACCGACGCCTGGACGCGGCCTCTGCTGCCCCAAGTAGCCTCTGCTTCCCCACGTCCTGGTGACTGGAGGTTCCGCCAGTTCCCCAGTGAAGGGGAAGGAGGTACATCGCTGACTGGCGGGCGCCGCCGGCCTAATGGAGCGAAGTGACGCTCAGTGTCAGCCTCCTGAATTGAGGTTCCAAGTGGGAAGCTCGCCTTCTGGGTTTTGGCTTCCTTGGGGGAGAAGGGAGGACCGGGGCGGGAGAAGCGTGGGATGCGGCGAGGTAGCGAGCCTGGTGGCTGGTTCCTGGTGCAAGTCGCCAGGCCTTTACTGACCACCCATCGGCACCACGCCGCGGGGCTGCAGCGTTTCCAAGGCGGGCTTCCAGTGGTCGCGGTTCGCGGACCCTCAGCGCAGCAGCTGCCGGCTCTTGAGACGTTCCCATGTCCCGCCGGAGCTGGAGCTCCTCACTACGCGGCGTGACGCGCGGATCCCCAGCCCAGGGCTGAGTGGCGAGGGCCCGGGGGCTCCCGGATTGTGGGGACACGGGGGATGCTCCCCATTTTGTGCGGCGCAGGGGGAAGCGGGGGCTCAGGGCTCCCTCCGCGCCCACCCACCCTTGAACTTGTCTCTTTCAGACTTCAGGAAATCGGGGTCTCCTCCTAACTCTGCTGGGCCACGAGGATGCGACGAAGGCCACAGAGAGAAGCCTAAAGGGCTAGAGTGTGTGGCTCGTTGGTCTAGGGGTATGATTCTCGCTTAGGGTGCGAGAGGTCCCGGGTTCAAATCCCGGACGAGCCCAGCTTTTTTTCGTCCAAAATATCGGTTTCTACCCTTTCCTACATTAGATGAAGATCAGAGATCCAAACAACTCTGACAGGTCAGCACAGCCCGAGTCCTTCGAAGTTAGTTTGTTTCTTTGCTTGTTCTGAGAGGGTGTCTCTGTGGACCAAGCTGAAGTGCAGTGGTGCGATCTCACCTCACTGCAACCTTTGCCTCCTGGGTTCAAGCAATTCTCCTGCCTCAGTCTCCCAGGTAGCTGGGACTACAGGCACGTGCCACCATGCCTGGCGTGTGTGTGTGTGTGTGTGTGTGTGTGTGTTTTAGTAGAGACGGGGTTTCTCCATGTTGGCCAGGCTGGTCTCCAACTCCTCACCTCAGGTGATCACCCCGCCTGGGCCTCCCAAAGTGCTAGGATTACAGGCGTGAGTCCCCGCGCCCAGACTTCGAAGATAATTTGTACAAAGATCTAAAGCTGTCTGACACCACCCAGTGCCACATTTAAAATTTATTTAGAGTGTTGTCGCCAGTGTCGCCAGAGCCCTATCCACTGATAAGCTTATTTTGTTTTCTGCTTTTTTTTTTTTTTTTTTTTTTTTTTTTGGAGACAGAGTCTTGCTATGTAGCCCAGGCTGGAGTGCAGTGGCCGGATCTCAGCTCACTGCAAGCTCCGCCTCCCGGGTTCACGCCATTCTCCTGCCTCAGCCTCCGGAGTAGCTGGGACTACAGGCGCCCGCCACCTCGCCCGGCTAGTTTTTTTTGTATTTTTTAGTAGAGACGGGGTTTCACCGTGTTAGCCAGGATGGTCTCGATCTCCTGACCTCATGATCCGCCCGTGTCGGCCTCCCAAAGTGCTAGGATTACAGGCTTGAGCCACCGCAACCGGCCTGTTTTCTGCTTTTTTATTTGTATTTTTTGTGACACTACTTTCGTCAGAAGGAACTCACTCGAGGCACTGAAGAAGAGGTTATGTCCTCCCTATATACAGTAAGAGCCGAGTCTTCACAGTCAGATACCTTAAAAGGTCTACCCTGGGATTTCCACCCAGTGTCCCTGGCTCCGGCGGCTAGAGCCTTAAAGAGAGAAAGCCGGGCACTTGAGCAGAGGAGAAGGGCTATGGGCGTTTGCATCTGGGGTCCAGAGTCCTCTCCCTCCCCACATCCCGACACTCCTCACCTGCGTGTAGCCTTCTGGGGCTCCTCTGCTCCCCCATCCTAGTTCTGGAAGGAGTGCAGACCGAACCCAGGAGCCCGGGAATCCGCGTCCTGAGTCCCAGAGCCCACCAGGACTGGAGCCTCCTCGCATCTACTCTGAGGACAAAATCCATTGGCTGAGTCTTCCTTTTTGTTCGGGATGCTGGGTTTGAGAACATGCCATGAACCAAGAGTCATAAATAATCCAATTTTGAGCTCTTGAGAACCAAGTGGAAACAAACTCAAGCCAATTTAAAATGACCAATCTCTGGTTATGCCCTTGAGCCTGTGCAGAAGCAAAGAATAATTTGTGTGTGTGTGTGGACAAATACATTTGTATTCCAGATCTCACAGAAATTCCTACACAAAGAAATTTACAAGGAAAATGAACACTGCACCCTAAAAATTAACAAGGAAACAAGGTACCAGGAGCAACAACTCATTAACAGGAACAGAAACAAAATTGCAAACATTTCAGATGCAAAGTGTATCAGACTTATAATACAACTATTCCTATAGTGTCTAAAAATATGAAAGGCAATAAAGAAAATATCTTTGACAACAGGACCTCCAACCTTCTAGATTGAAAAAAGAACCAAATAGTTCTAGATATAAAAGCACACTGTAATGGAAACGGAACAACTAGATGCACATCAGGGTAGGTTACAGTGCGGAGCAGTATTGCGAGGGTTTCTGTGCGTCCCGGTGAGCTCTGGGCATTCTGTCTGCAACTGCAAGGATGGCCGATACACAGCAGAACTCTCCTGTGCCTGTAACTCGAGTGGCCTCAAAAAAAAAAAAAAAAAAAAAAAAGGTTGTCATTGACTCTTTAAGTGCGTGCAGTCGCAGTCTGGGGACATTTTTCTCTTTCTGAAAGAAGGCCATTTCAGCGGAGGGCACAGATTGGGAGAACACAGATTCATGCCAGCGTGGTGCCGAAGGAGAGTCTGGCGGGTCACCCCCATTTATGGGAGAACGCAGGGTGGTGAAGGAAGTCCTGCACTAGCGGGGGCGTCGGTGGGGACTGAGCCTGCTGTGGGAGACCCCAAGTGCGCTCTGGTTTCCGGGACTGATTCATTACCTCACTTTGTTTTCACCACCCTTAGGCCACCCAGTCCATTTGTAGATATAGAAAAAAGTCCATAAGGCACCCCGGCTAGCTCAGTCGGTAGAGCATGAGACTCTTAATCTCAGGGTCGTGGGTTTGAGCCCCACGTTGGGTGTGTATTTTGATTTTGGCTCTCTCTCCCAGAATCTACCCTCTATCTGTGGAGGTAGAGGTCCCTGACAGATGCAGACTTGTTGGTACCTTTTAGATGTACCCCGAGGATACATCTTTTCCTCCCAGCTCTCTGCCCCTGGCAATGCAAAACTTGGTGAAAGAAGAAACTCAGGCCGGGCGCGGTGGCTCAAGCCTGTAATCCCAGCACTTTGGGAGGCCGAGACGGGCAGATCATGATGTCAGGAGATCGAGACCATCCTGGTTAACATGGTGAAACCCCGTCTTTACTAAAAGATACAAAAAAAACTAGCCAGGCGAGGTGGCGGGCACCTGTAGTCCCAGCTGCTGGGGAGGCTGAGGCAGGAGCTTGCAGTGAGCCGAGATCCGGCCACTGCACTCCAGTCTGGGCGACAGAGCGAGACTCCGTCTCAAAAAAATAAAAAGAAACTCAAGCAGAAGATTTAAAGTGAGCAATGTCTGGTTATGCCCTCCCCTGCTTATTCCAGAAAGCCATCCTGGGTTCCTGCCCCATGGATGCAGTTCCTACCTGGAAGATCACGAGAACAGCAGTTCCTCGCTCCTTGTTAGCAGAGGCCCTGGGGAAGACCCCCACTAGGGTTTCCCTCTTCTGGGATCATAGCAGGGATGTCCTCATTAAAACAGAAGAAAGTCTAGAACGTGGGCTTGTCCAGGATTGGACTCTCTTGTACCTTAAGCAACAATTATAGCCTGGACAAGGAACCATCCACGAAACTTTTCTCTGCTCATCTCCTGTCGTCCTTATGCCCGCCTCCACCCTTGTCCAGCAACACTGCCCAGATGCTGAGCCCCAGGGGGTCATGTCAGGGAGAATTTGACTCAGGTCCCATCAAGTAGAGGGAGATGGGGATCCCAATGTTCACGAGCTTGAGAGTCCCAGTGTCCGGCTTTCCTGCCTTCCTCTCTGATTAGAGGCCTCCAGTCCAGCGAGGTGGGTGCCAGATCCTCCCGGAAGTGCCCAGTGCAGCCAGAAAGAGCAGCTCTGGTCTCCTGAGTTGCCCAACCTCCCCCCACCCAGACCATCTGGGTGCATACAACATTTCGCTGGATGGCTGCTTCTGGTGCCAGCGTGGTGCTGCCGGTACCTGTGTGCAGAGTTGTGAGGCTGGTTATGGTGACCCGGGGGCAGACATTGGGATGGTCAATATCAGCAGTAGACGTAGCTAATGCTTATTAAGCTCACCATGCCCAACACTCTTCTAAGCTCTTTACTTACCTAAACTCATTTAATCTTCACTACTATACTCTTATTATTGCATTTTCAGACAAAATTGAGGAGCTGGGATGGAAACACGGAAACCCAGTCAACCTGCCACAGAATGTGCCCTCCCAACCCCAGCAGGTCAGGGAAGGGGATGGCAGGGAAAAGAAGGGCTGCTTGACTTTGTGTCGGCATTCCTGGGGCAGTGAGGTTTATTGACTGATTGATTTACTGATTGAGATGAGTCTCCCTTTGTCACCCAGATTGGAGTGCGACGGTGTGATATCTGCTCACTGCAACCTCCGCCTCCCAGGTTCAAGGAATTCTCCTGCTCAACCTCCCTTGAGTAACTGGGATTACAGGAACGCGCCACCACGCCCGACTAATTTTTGTATGTTTTTAGTAGACATGGGGTTTCACCATGTTGACCAGGCTGGTCTCGAACTCCTGGCCTCAGATGATCTGCCTGCCTCCACCTCCTAAAGTGCTGGGATTACAGGCGAGAGCCACGGTGCCCGGCCGGTTTTTTCAGAATAGTGTGTGTGTGTGTGTGAGACGGAGTTTCGCTCTTGTTACCCAGGCTGGAGTGCAATAGCACCATCTTGGCTCACCACAAGCTCCGCCTCCCGGGTTGAAGCAATTTTCCTGCCTCCACTTCCTAAGTAGCTGGGATTAGAGGCATGCGCCACCACGCCCGGGTGATTTTGTATTTTTAGTACAGATGCGGTTTCTCTGTGTTGGTCAAGTTGGTCGCAAACTGCTGACCTCCAGGTGATCTGCCCGCCTCAGCCTCCTAAAGTGCTGGGAATACAGGTGTGAGCCACCATGCTTGGCCTATTTCAAACAGTTTATAATGAAAAATACATTGGTGCAACTCCTTGGATATGCTCCCTAATGCTGGGGCAAGGAACATCACTCAAAATCCAGACCTGGCCTTCTGAGATAGGTCAAGCTGTAAGGTCACTTGGAGCCCACTGAGGAAGGTGGCACTGGGTTGGGCACAGTGGCTCACCCCTATAATCCCAGCACTTTGGGAGGCCGAGGTGGGTGGATCATCTGAGGTCGGGAGTTGGAGACCAGCCTGGCCAACATGGTGAAACCCCGTCTCCACTAAAAATACAACAATTAGGCAGGCATGGTGGCAGGCGCCTGTAATCCCAGCTACTTGGGAGGCTGAGGCAGGAGAATCACTTGAACCCAGGAGGCGGAGGTTGCAGTGAGCCAAGATCATGCCATTGTACTCCAGCCTGGTAATCTAAAAAGGTTGCTTTACGAGGAAGGTAACTTTAAAAGTAGAAGGTAAAGAACTGAACATACTGACATATTGAATCTTTGAAAAGAAATTTAGAACTGGCTGGGCGCGGTAGCTCAAGCCTGTAATCCCAGCACTTTGGGAGGCCGAGACGGGCGGATCACGAGGTCAGGAGATCGAGACCATCCTGGCTAACACGGTGAAACCCCGTCTCTACTAAAAATACAAAAAATTAGCCGGGTGAGGTGGCGGGCGCCTGTAGTCCCAGCTACTCGGGAGGCTGAGGCAGGAGAATAGCCTGAACCCGGGAGGCGGAGCTTGCAGTGAGCTGAGATCCGGCCACTGCACTCCAGCCTGGGCGACAGAGCAAGACTCTGTCTCAAAAAAAAAAAAAAAAAAAAAGAAAAGAAAAGAAATTTAGAACTTATATCTAACAAGTCGGAGACCAGATTGGCCAACATGGTGAAACCTCGTCTCTACCAAAAAACACAAAACTTAGCTGGGTGTGATGGCACGTGCCTGTAATCCCAGCTACATGGGAAGCTGAGGCAGGAGAATCGCTTAAGCCTGGGATGCAGAGATTGCAGTGAGCCGAGATCGTGCCACTGCACTCTAGCTTGGGCAACAGAGTGAGACTCTATTAAAAGAAAAAAAAAGTGTACAGTTTGGTAAGTTTTGGCAGTCCATCACTCTGCTTTCTGTCACTGCATTGTTTTGCATTTTCTAGAGTTTTACATACATGGAATCATCATTATATAACATTATTATTATTATTATTATTTTTTTTTTTTTGAGACGGAGTCTCACTCTGTCTCCCGGGCTGGAGTGCAGTGGCCGGATCTCAGCTCACTGCAAGCTCCGCCTCCCGGGTTCACACCATTCTCCCGCCTCAGCCTCCCGAGTCGCTGGGACTACAGGCGCCCGCCACCTCGCCCGGCTAGTTTTTTGTATTTTTTAGTGGAGATGGGGTTTCACCGTGTTAGCCAGGATGGTCTCGATCTCCTGACGTCGTGATCCACCCGTTTCGGCCTCCCAAAGTGCTGGGATTACAGGTTTGAGCCACCGCGCCCGGCCCTATTATATAACATTATTTGTTATGACCACATTATCCTCCATTTTGGATTTATGATGATAATTTCATTTAATCTATCCCCTATTTTGGGGCTAGTAGATTGTTTCCATTTGTTTTTTGTTTTGTTTTGTTTTTTGAGATGGAGTCTCGTTCTGTTGCCCAGGCTGGAGCGCAGTGGCACGCGTTCTCGGCTCACTGCAACCTCCACCTCCCCAGTTCAAGCGATTCTTCTGCCTCACCCTCTCCAGTAGCTGGGACTACAGGCACGCGCCACTAGGCCCAGCTAATTTTTGTAGTTTTAGTAGAGATGAGGTTTCACCAGGCCAGGCCCGTCTTGAACACCTGACCTCGTGATCTGCCTGCCTCAGCCTCCCAAAGTGCTGGGATTACAGACATGAGCCACCACGCCCAGCCTGTTTCCTGGTTTTTAAGTATAATCTGAGGATAAATAATTTTTGATGCAAAATATCTATGTAAATCTATTACACTTTTCTAGGATACAAACCCTGGGTCAGGCTGGTTGGAATGTAAAATGATCCAGCGACTGTGTATAACAGCCTGGCAGTTCCTCAAAATGTTAAGCACAGAACTACCAAATGACCCCAAAACTCCATTCCTAAATGGAATTCCATTCCTATGCTTAAGGAAATTTAAAACATATATTCATACTAACTCATGTACACAATGTTCACTTGAATGAGCTGAGTTGTGACTGTCTACCATCCATGTGTTGAAGTTCTAACTCTCAGTCCCTCAGAATGTGGCTGTATTTGGAGATTGGGTATTTAAAGAGGTAATTAAGACAAAATGATGTTATTAGGATGGTCGTTAATCCAATACGACTGGAGTCCTTGTAAGTAGAGGAAATTCAGGCCAGGAATGGTGACTCACGCCTTTAATCCCAGCACTTTGGGAGACCGAGGTAGGTGGATCACCTGAGTCAGGAGTTCGAGACCAGCCCTGCCAACATGGTGAAACCCTGTCCCTACTAAAAATATGAAAATTAGCAGGGCGTGGTGGCAGGCGCCTGTAGTCCAAGCGACTAGAGGGGCTGAGGCAGGAGGATCGCTTGAACCCAGGAGGTGGAGGTTGCAGTGAGCCAAGATCGTGCCACTGTACTCCAGTCTGGGCGACAGAGTGAGACTCTATCTCCAAAAAAAAAAAAAAAAAAAAAAATGGAAACTTGGCCTGGGTGTAATCCCAGCATTTTGGGAGGGCAAGGCAGGAGGATCTCTGGAGACCAGATTAAAAAAAAAAAAAAGAAAGAAAGAAAGAAGGAAAAGAAAATATTCTATTTTTAATTTTGTCTGAAAGTGCACTTACAAGAGTATAGCAGTGAAGACCGAACAAGTTAAGGCACAGAAAGGGGCTGGGTGTGGTGGCTCAGCCTGTATTCTCAGTACTTTGGGAGGCAGGTGAATTGCTTGAAGCGGCATGGTGAGATTTTTTTTTTTTTTTTTGAGATGGAGTCTGGCTCTGTCACCCAGGCTGGAGTGCAGTGGCCGGATCTCGGCTCACTGCAAGCTCCCCCTCCCGGGTTCACGCCATTCTCCTGCCTCAGCCTCCCAAGCAGCTGGGACTGCAGGCACCCACCACCACGCCTGGCTAATTTTTTTTATTTTTAGTGGAGACGGGGTTTCACTGTGTTAGCCAGGATGGTCTTGATCTCCTGACCTCGTGATCTGCCTGCCTCAGCCTCCCAAAGTGCTGGGATTACAAGCGTGAGCCACCGCGCGCAGCCAGACATGGTAAGCTTAAACAGCGTTAGATACATCTACTGTTAATGTTGAACATCCCATTCTCTGACCACTCCATTACCAACCTCAGAATTCTGCATGCAGGCACCCCCTGCCCTAGATTTCACAAGAGAGATCCTGTGAAATCCTGTGGTTTCAGGGTGGAGGGAGGCCAGGCAACTGGAGAAATTAGAGCCTGGCCTCCGAAAGACCTGCTCCCTCTGACTGCACTGGGCACCTCTGGGAGGATCCGGCACCCATCTCCCTGGGCTGGAAGCCTTTAATCTGAGGGGGAGGCAGGGAAGCTAGACACTGGGACTCCCAAACTGGTGAACATTAGAATGCCCATCCCCCTGTACTTGATGGGACCCTAGTGAAACCTCCTGACAAGATGACACAACCCCCTAGGGATCAGCGCCTGGGCAATGTTGTTGGACAAGGGTGGAGCCGGGGATAAGGACGACCAGAGATGGGCAGGGAAGGTTTCGTCGGTGGCTCCTTGGTCTAGGCTATGATTGTTCCTTAGGGTGCAAGAGTCCAATCCTGGACAAGCCCATGTTCTCAGACTTTATTCTTTTAATGTGGCACAGTCTTGCTGTGGTCCCAGAAGAGGAAAACCTTACTGGGCAGCTTCCTCACGGCAGCTGCTAACAAGAGCAGGGAACTGCTGTTCTCCTGGTCTTCCAGGTAGCCACCGCGTCCATGGGCCCCCATAAGGGGTCTACAGCCATACTTGGAGTAAACGCCCCCCAGCTCAGGAATCCAGGATGTTTTCCTGGGGTGAGCAGGCATCTGCTTTCACCAAGTCTTGCATTGCCAGGGACAGATGGCTGAGAGAAGAAAACCGACCCACGTGGAACAGAAACTCACAATGCTATCCCTGTGGGTGAGGCTCGCAGTAAAAGTAGCCGCCCAACGTGGGGCTCGAACCCACGACCCTGAGATTAAGAGTCTCATGCTCTACCGACTGAGCTAGCCGGGCTCGTCCCGAAGGGTTTCTTCTGGATTTCTAGATTAAAGCAGAGTCCGGGACCAGGAGACGTCCGTGTTGATACTACACTGTGGAACACAGTTGCTTTGCGATAAGCGTCTTCCTCAGGCCTGCCCCAAAGACGAGGCGCAGACCGATGCCCCCAGCGGTGGCTGGATCCGGGTCCTTCTCTGCGTCCGAGGCCCACCCGCGGACGCCCCCAGCGTGGCAACTCCTGAGTCTGCTGGAGGCGGATGGATGGAACCGCTTGAGGCGACTCCAGGGATGTGGGACCGCGCCCCGACTCACGGCCGTGGAAGCGGGTCTGACCTGTGGATTCCTTATTCACCCGAAATATCTTTGCTGAGCCCCGACTTCGAGCCCAGCCAGGTCCCATGGAGGCAGCAGACCCTGGGCATCCAGCCCCGTCGGATTGGGTGGCACAGAGCCGGGGCGGCCAGACTGGGGCAAAATATTGTTGTGATTCCTGCCCAAAGTGTGGGGGTGGGGGTTCGGAGGAGAGAGGGACTGCAGGAGCTGCGAGGCGCCCCGGAAAGAAAACCGTGTCCCCGCCAGGGGGAGGTGGGCCGGGCTGGGTGCAGGGGGCCGGGAGAAGGTGGGCAGCGGCGGGCAGTGACGGCGGGGAGCAGACAGGAAACCTCCGCGACCTCCTGCGCTGGGTTCCGTACCTCGCATCCCCCCTGGGCAGGTGACGGTTTCCCGTTCCTTTCTAGGACCCTTGGCCTTTGCCGCTGCTGTTCGGCTGCAGAAGAATCCTCTAGCTGGGCTTGGTGGCTCACGCCTGTGATCCCAGCACTTTGGAAGGCTGGAGATAGGATCGCTTGAGCCCAGAGGCTGGGGACCAGCCTGGGCAATATAGTGAGACCCCGTCTCTACAAAAAATAAAAATTTAAAAATTAGCCGGGCGTGGTGGCGGCGCCTTGGGTCCCAGTTACTCGGGAAGCTGAGGTGGGAGGATCCCTTGAGTTTGGGAGGTTGAGGCTGCAGGGAGCTACGCTTGCACCATCGCACTCCAGCCTGGGCAACAGGGCAAGACCCTGTCTCAGAAAAAAAAAAAGAATCCTCCCGAACCCTCAGCACATGCATCTCCCCAGGTTCGAGTCTCCTCCTTGGCGGGGCTGGGGGGAGGCAACGGCTTCAGGCGTCCCGTGGACTCTTTTTCCTGGCTCTTCTGTTCTCACTCCACGCTGAGGTCCTATTTTTTCCAGGACCCCAGAGTTCAGCCAGGAGGGGGCGCTCCTTAAACCCTAGGTCCAAGGGTTAAGGGAGATGCCTGAGAGGGCTCAGGTGGAGGGGATGGAGTCTTATCTCGACCCACCTAGTTAGCCAGACTGGGGCAGGCTGTTATGCTGCCGTGCTGGTCCGGCCTTGGGGGAAGGCGATCCGGACGGGAAACCAGCAGTTTAAAAAAGAAAAGAAGGCTGGGCGCGGTGGCTCACTCCTGTAATCCCAGCACTTTGGGAGGCCGAGGCAGGCGGATCACGAGGTCAGGAGATCGAGACCATCCTGGCTAACACGGTGAAACCCCCGTCTCTACTAAAAATACAAAAAACTAGCCGGGCGAGGTGGCGGGCGCCTGTAGTCCCAGCTACTCGGGAGGCTGAGGCAGGAGAATGGCGGGAACCCGGAAGGCGGAGCTTGCAGTGAGCCGAGATTGCGCCACTGCACTCCAGTCTGGACGACAGAGCGAAACTCTGTCTCAGAAAAAAAAAAAAAAGAGGCCGGGCGCGGCGTGAACCCGGGAGGCGGAGCTTGCAGTGAGCTGAGATCCGGCCACTGCACTCCAGTGCGGGCGACAGAGCGAGACTCCGTCTCAAAAAAAAAGACCCTTTCCTTTCCGTCTGGCGGCAGCCATCAGGTAAGCCAAGATGGATGCATGCAAGTACATCCAGGAGCTATGGAGAAAGAAGCAGTCTGATGTCATGCGCTTTCTTCTGAGGGTCCGCTGCTGGCAGTACCGCCAGCTCTCTGCTCTCCACAGGGCTCCCCGCCCCACCCGGCCTGATAAAGCGCGCCGACTGGGCTACAAGGCCAAGCAAGGTTACGTTATATATAGGATTCGTGTTCGCCGTGGTGGCCGAAAACGCCCAGTTCCTAAGGGTGCAACTTACGGCAAGCCTGTCCATCATGGTGTTAACCAGCTAAAGTTTGCTCGAAGCCTTCAGTCCGTTGCAGAGGAGCGAGCTGGACGCCACTGTGGGGCTCTGAGAGTCCTGAATTCTTACTGGGTTGGAGAAGATTCCACATACAAATTTTTTGAGGTTATCCTCATTGATCCATTCCATAAAGC
>NC_045450.1:3170980-3171687 GCF_002776525.5 Piliocolobus tephrosceles | reverse complement strand
TTTTTTTTTTTTTTTTTTTTTTTTTTTTTTTTTTTGAGACGGAGTCTCGGTCTGTCGCCCAGGCTGGAGTGCAGTGGCCGGATCTCAGCTCACTGCAAGCTCCGCCTCCCGGGCTCACGTCATTCTCCTGCCTCAGCCTCCCGAGTAGCTGGGACTACAGGCGCCTGCCACCTCGCCCGGCTAGTTTTTTTGTAGTTTTTAGTACAGACAGGGTTTCACCGTGTTAGCCAGGATGGTCTTGATCTCCTGACCTCATGATCCGCCCGTCTCGGCCTCCCAAAGTGCTGGGATTACAGGCTTGCGCCACCGCGCCCGGCCGACATACAAATTTTTTGAGGTTATCCTCATTGATCCATTCCATAAAGCTATCAGAAGAAATCCTGACACCCATTGGATCACCAAACCAGTCCACAAGCACAGGGAGATGCGTGGGCTGACATCTGCAGGCCGAAAGAGCCGTGGCCTTGGAAAGGGCCATAAGTTCCACCATACTATTGGTGGTTCTCGCCGGGCAGCTTGGAGAAGGCGCAATACTCTCCAGCTCCACCGTTACCGCTAATATAAGTAAAGTTTGTAAAATTCATACCTAATAAACAATTTAGGACAGTCATGTCTGCTTACAGGTGTTATTTGTCTGTTAAAACTAGTCTACAGATTGTTTCTTTTTTTTTTTTTTTTTTTTTTTTTTTTTTTTTTTTTTTTTTGTT
>NC_045450.1:3147694-3170880 GCF_002776525.5 Piliocolobus tephrosceles | reverse complement strand
TTTTTAGTAGAGACGGGGTTTCACCGTGTTAGCCAGGATGGTCTCGATCTCCTGACCTCGTGATCCGCCCGTCTCGGCCTCCCAAAGTGCTGGGATTACAGGCTTGAGCCACCGCGCCCGGCCAGATTGTTTCTTGAATGCTTTGTCAAATTAAGAAAGTTAAAGTGCAATAATGTTTGAAGACAATATGTGGTGGTGTATCTTGTTTCTAATAAGATAAACTTTTTTGTCTTTGCTTTATCTTATTAGGGAGTTGTATGTCAGTGTATAAAACATACTGTGGTATAATAGGTTTAAAATAAATTCTTCAAGAGAACTGAAAAAAAAAAAAAGAAAGAAAGAAAGAAAAAAGAAACAGTGGGAGGGGCTGAGGGCAGCTCTAACCTCAGCAGGTTTGTTTTTCCAGCAGCGAGAGGGGAGTGTGTATGGGGTGACCCCTCACGTTCAGCCCCCCTACTGGGGCTTCGACCTGGGCTTTCCAGTTTTTTACTTCTTCCTGGGCTGGTGAATCACAATATCAAACGCCTAGACGATCTGCTGTATTGGCCAGGCTCTGGAAAGAAACAGAACCATTAGGAGAGACGTGTGAGACGGCTGACGCTTATGTGTACATGTGCGTGGATGTGTTGCTATTTTTATTAGGTTTATTTAAATGAATTGGCACATTTAAATGAATTGGGCAAGTCTGAAATGTATAGCGTGGGCAGTCAAGAGTTAATGTGAAAGTCTTCAAACACTGTTCTACATGCTTTACCAAAAAATGAAATAATTTTAATACTCGAATTAATCTTTTAATTGCCATTATCCTCACCATTACAAATGTGGAAGCTGGGGCCTTTGAGAGCCTCGATTTGTGGGTCCATATTTGTGGGGTGCAGATGAGGGATGGGGAACCTAGTCCTGTCATCTTTCCCTCTACCCCTAAAAGAACTGTCCCAGGCTGGAAACAGCGGCTCATGCCTGTAATCCCAGCATTTTGGGAGGCCGAGGTGAGTGGATCACCTGAGGTCAGAAGTTCGAGACCAGCCTGGCCAACATGGTGAAACCCTGTCTCTACTAAAAATACAAAAAATTAGCCAGGATGGTGTTCAGTGCCTGTAGTCCCAGCTACTCGGGAGCCTAAGGCATGAGAATCACTTGAACCCGGGAGGCAGAGGTTTCAGTGAGCCAAGATCACACCATTATACTCCAGCCTGGGCGACAGGGACTCTGTCTCAAATAACAACAATAATAATAAAATAGCCAGGCCTGGTGGCTCATGCTTGTAATCCCAGCATTTTGGGAGCCTGAGGTGGGCAGATCATGAGGGAAGGAGATTGAGACCATCCTGCCTAACATGGTGAAACCCCGTCTTTACTAAAAATACAAAAAACTAGCTGGGCACGGTGGCGGGCACTTGTAGTCCCAGCTACTTGGGAGGCTGAGACAGGAGAATGGCGTGAACCCGGGAGGCGGAGCTTGCAGTGAGCCGAGAGCACGCTACTGCACTCCAGCTTGGGCGACAGAGTGAGACCCCGTCTCAATAAATAAATAAATTAATTAATAATAATAATAATAATAATAATAATAATAATAATAATAATAATAATAAACATGTCTGTTTCTTATTTGCCAGTATGGCCCCACCATGGGCTGGTAATAATAATAATAAAATAAACACACCTGTTGCTTATTGCCAGTATGGCCCCACGATGGGCTGGCTGGTAAGAGGTCTCAGTTAAACTCACAGATTTAGGGCCCTAAAAGGCTGCTAAATGTGGAGTGAAGACCTGGAGTAAGAGCTTTTGCCTTGAGTCCCCACCTCCCTTAGAGGCCTGATGTGCATGGAGAGGAGCATCTCAAGCGGAAACAGAGCTGGCCCCAGAGGCAGGCAGACCAAGGTTTTCAGCCCCTTCCACCCATTCCCAGGCTATGGGGGACTTCAGAGGCCGGGTCAAGGCCTGGATCCCTGACAGTCTATGGCAGACAGATGCTCTATGGCAGGACCTCGGCCAGCCTGCTCCTCCTGGCTGCCCTATGGTCAGGGCACTGCCTTGAGTCCCTTCATTCACAGAGCTGAGGAGGCTTGGGGAGGTTTGAAATCCAAGCCAGTTCCTCTGCCAGGAACTGGGGTGTAGCTGTAGTCCCTCAGTCAGTGGGACAATGGGACTTTAGGACCTGCCTCCTGCGGCCTGGGGCCTTTCTGCCCAGCCCCTTACCCGCTGCCTTCCTCCTCTAGAGACAAAACATCGCCTTTAGGATTCCCATGGAGCAGTTCCAACATTCCCCCTGTGGTATCCCCCAGTTGGGCAACCCCATGTGTGATAATCTTACCACCCACCCATGGAAAAGATGTGACTCTCATTCAGAGTGAGGGGTGGAGGGGACCCTACCCAGCCAAAGCCAAGTCATGGGTAAGGCAGGAAGGCCCCAGTTCATGAAGGAGCAGCACCTAGACCACACCTACGGGAGCTGCCCCTCCATGCCTGGCTCTGCCTCTCCCTGCTTAAGCCACATCCCCCAAATAGATCCTCAAACGTGGAAAATGTGAGACAGAAACCATCCCCCTAAACGAAAGTCAGAGATCCAGAACAGAGGACCCTCCTCCTCATGCAATGAGGCAGCTGGGAAGTCGTCTCAGGGTCTCTCCAAGCAGGATTCTGTGTTGCTTACAAGGTCTAAGCTAGTCAAAAGGTATACTTCGCCCAACGTGGGGCTCAAACCCATAACCCTGAGGTTAAGAGTGTCATGCTCTACCCACTGAGCTAGCCAGGCAAGTAGAGGCAGGGGGGTGTTCTTTTTCCCTGGATCTGAGGTCTTAGGTGACTTAGCTGTTCCTGTCAGGCATTCTCCGATTTCCAACATCCCCTATGTCAATAAGGACTCCGGATTCTGGGGCTGAGTCCCGTAGACCAGCCAAAGTTCTAGAGTTGGGACCTGGGGAAATGGAGGGCAGGAGTGGGGCTCGAATCCCAGGACTGTGGGCAACTCACCGGAGCCATGGTGGGCAAGGAACCACATCCCCTTCTCTGCCACCTCAAACAGTCCTCGGGGCTACCTGCTTGCTGGGGTAGTTTGGGGTCTGGGGTCGCTGAGTCATGGCTGCTTGTTTCTTTGTTAGCCAGGCCCTGGGTCCGAGCCCTAAGGACGTTGTTGTGGAACAAAAGCAGCGGCTGGGATTACAGCGCTCGGGGGTCCCTGACCTTGCCTTTGGCACTTTGGAGGCAGGAGCAGAGCTGCGGCAATCCCACCTGCCTTCGAGCCACCTGGGACCTGGTCTCCACAGATATTCCTTTCTGTCTGGGCCCAAATCCTGGGAAGAGAAACATTGAGAAGAGGACACGTAGACTGGGTACAGTGGCTCGCACCCATAATCCCAGCCACTTTGGGAGGCCAAGGTGGGAAGATCACTTGAGGCCAGGAGTCCAAGACCAGCCTGAGCAATATAGCAAGACCCTGTTTTTGTGAAAAAATTTAAAAAATTAGCCAGGTGTGGTAGTGCAGTGACTCACACCTGTAATCCTAGCAATTTGGGAGGTCTAGGCGGGTGGGTCCCTTGAGGCCAGGAGTTTGAGACTAGCCTGGCCAAGATGGCAAAACCTCCTCTCTACTAAAAATACAGAAATTAGGGCCAGGCATGGTGGCTCACACCTGTAATCCCAGCACTTTGGGAGGCCGAGGCAGGCAGATCATGAAGTCAGAAGTTTGAGACCAGCCTGGTCAATGTGGTGAAACCCCGTCTCTACTAAAAGTACAAAACATTAGCCAGACATGGTGGCAGGCGCCTGTAATCCCAGCTACTCAGGAGGCTGAGGCAGGAGAATCACTTGAATCTGGGAAGCAGAGGTTACAGTGAGCCAACCAAGATCGTACCACTGCACGTCAGCCTGGGAGACAGAGTGAGACTCCATCTCAAAAAACAAAAACTTAGCCAGGCGTGGTGGGGCCCACCTATACTCCCAGCTACTTAGGAAGCTCAGGAAGGAGAATCGCTTGAACCGTGCAGCACAGGTTGCAGTGAGCCGAGATGATGCCACTGCACTCCAGCCTGGACGACAGAGCGAGACCTTGTCTCAAAGAAAATTATAATTATATAATAAAATTATATTATGATATAATCATATTACTAATAGAATTATATGATACATATATACTACATATAATATAAACACATATAAAATATGTATGTTTAGGTATAACATACATATGTTTTTCATATGTGTGTATATTAGTCAATACCATAGACATGAAATCTAATTTCCATGTGTAATGAGAGAATGAGATATCTTATTTTTTTAGTACCAAAGCTTCAAAATTCCGATGCGTATTTTGTACTTACAGCAGCACATCTCAAGTGGACCAGCCATATTTCAAGTGTTTAAGAGCCATGTGTGACTCCTGGCTACCTTCCTGGCCAGGGCAGCAGGGGGCCATGGGGTCAGGCAGCTTTGACCTGCTCTCAACGAGCTTCATCTGCGGATCTGCCTTGGCCTGCAGAGATGTGGGTTTCTAGGGCGAAGAGGGGAGGTCGAGGAACGAGTAGCTCTCCAGGCCCCACCTGGACCGCGCACCCCACTCTGATCACTCAGAACCCGACTCCGGCCTCCCCCATATGGGTAGCCCATGTGGAGCTGAGCGACCCGGGCTGGGGAGGGTGCAGCTTCTCTGGGACTGGGAAGGAGGAGAAGGGTGCGGGACTCCAGCGAGACCGAGGCAAGTGCCGACCAGGCCAGCCTCAGGAGCATCCTGGTCCCTTGCAGCTGAGGCACAGACCTGGACCGACCTGAAGTGCAGCAAGGTGACTGGTGGATGAGGCTTCAGGCTCGGTCCCCGATTTTCAAGTTCTATATTCTCTAAAATGACAGGGGAAAAGTAACCACTTTTGGGGCTCGTCCAGGATTTGAACCCGGGACCTCTCGCACCCGAAGCGAGAATCATACCCCTAGACCAACAAGCCTCCCAGGTGTGGGCTTCCGCTGACATTTCAGACACCTGCCTCCAATCCGGCGCGAATCGGCTGATTCCGAAGTGGATAGAGCTCATCCCTGTACCCAAGTGATTGGCAGAATTCTGGGGTCGCTGCGGGGAGACCCTGGTGAACCAGCCCGGTGGAGACAGAGCCCATCCACACTGGGCTCGGCAGGGGATGCTCAGGGTCAGACCTGCAACCTGGGGCTCCCTGCTGTATTTTCCCCCGTCCCGGGGTTAACGGGTCTGCGCTCAAACCTGGGGCTGCTGACTCACACCCAAGACCTTGCCCTAGGAGGATGGCTGAGCGGCCAGCTCACTTTGCATCCGACTGCAGCTGGTGGCTGGCTCCATCCCAGAGGCGTCCCCATAGCCTCCCTTGGGTGGAGCCCAGAGCCTCTGCACTGACTCAGAAGCTAGCTCTGTCCTGTCTCTGCCTCTGTCAGCAAGAATTGAGGAAGTTCCAGGAAGTCACTGGGGATGAGCAGCGATGGCAAAGGACATGACAGTGACACACACTCTCCGCCTCTGTTTCTCTCTTATTCTGTCTTTAGGCGCTGATGGCTTTGAGGTTATGATTAGGGTGAGAGTGGGCCTCAGGTTCAAATCGTGATGGGCCAATACTGCAACACCTTCTGGATCCTTCTTTAAGGACGTGAGCAGTTTGGAAAGCCGGTGGACACGGCCTGGATGTGGAGAGGATCCAGCGAGTTCCGCGTGTGGTGGACGAGAGGGTCCTGACCATCGCCACAGGCCGCCCGCCCTATTTTGCCCTAGATCAACCCCACCCCAGAGCTGAGCGCTGTCCCACTCCGGGGACTCCCTCCTGCCCTCTGGTTGGGCTTCTCGCTGCCGCTTCCCGGCCACACCCCCAGCGCTGGCATCGACGTTTATGGAGAGCGGAAAATACAAAGTTTTGGATTCCAGAAAGATAAAGAGGGGGGGTGTGAGAGTGGGGGAGCCAAGATGGTGCTTCCTGCCACCGAGGTCTGTTGGCCTAGAGGTATGAGTCTCGCTTTGGGTGCGAGAGGCCCCGGGTCAGAATCCCAGAGGAGCCCAGGCCGCAGTGATCAGCTGTTGTTTGTTAGCCTGGGAAATCCAGCGCGCAAGAACAACAACGGAGCGAATGAAAGAATCTTTCGCAGGAAAAGCAGGCCCTGCCTCCCTCTCCTACCTTCTTCGGTTTCTCAAACTGCAGGTGCGACCCCACCAGGTGGGGCCTTGGGCCCCGGGCCCGGGTTGAGGAACCCGCAAATCAGCTACACCGCGACCTCCTGGATCCAGGACTGAGTACCCTGGACCGCGCGCATCTGGCCCTTTTTTGTTCTTTTAAGTAAGTACTGCGGATAGAAGGGCTTGACTGCGGGTGGGAGTGAATGGAGACGGTGTCCGGGGGCCCGGGTGGCCGCAGCTAACTCAGTCTCCGCGTCCCTCACTTGTTGACCCAGAGAAGTAAGCGAACGCAATGGACGCCTGCCCCGGCAGGAGCCTCTGTACTGCCCGGGGGCAGGCGGGCGGCCCAGCCCCAGCGGATGGAGCCCGGACACCCGGTCACCCCGCCTCCCAGATTCGCCGGCGCAGTGGGCACAGAGGCCCAACTTCCTTCCCTCTTCGACCCCCTTCCCTGCCTGCGATCTGAACTGAACCTAGGACAGTTCTGAAGTTAACACCCCTCTTCCAAAGTAAAAGACCCAGACCATATTTTAATTTTTTATTTTATTTTATTTTTTATTTTTGAGACGGAGTCTCGCTCTGTCGCCCAGGCTGGATGGAGTGCAGTGGCCGGATCTCAGCTCACTGCAAGCTCCGCCTCCCGGGTTTACGCCATTTTCCTGCCTCAGCCTCCCAAGTAGCTGGGACTACAGGAGCCCGCCACCTCGCCCGGCTAGTTTTTTGTGTTTTTTAGTAGAGACGGGGTTTCACAGTGTTAGCCAGGATGGTCTCGATCTCCTAACCTCGTGATCCGCCCGTCTCGGCCTCCCAAAGTGCTGGGATTACAGGCTTGAGCCACCGCGCCCGGCCCATATTTTAATTTTTTAAGAAAGAACAAGTCGACCGGGGGAATTGGCTCATGCCTGTAATCCCAGAACTTTGGGAGGCCGAGGCGGGTGGATCACGAGGTCAGGAGTTCTAGACCAGCCTGCCCAACACGGTGAAACCCCATCTCTACTAAAAATACAAAAAAAAAAGTAGCCAGGCGTGCTGGCGCATGCGTGTAGTCTCAGCTACTCGGGAGGCTGAAGCAGGGGAATCGCTTGAATCCAGAGGCGGAGGTTGCAGTGAGCTGAGATGGGGCCACTGCACTCCAGCTTAGCGACAGAGTGAGAGTCTGTCTCAAAAAGAAACAAAAAAGAACAAGTCAAACTGGGCGGGATGGCTCATGCCTGTAGTCCCAGCACCTTGGGAGGCCTAGGCGGGCAGACCACTTGAGGTCAGGAATGAGACCAATCTAGCCAACATGGTAAAACTCTGTCTCTACTAAAAATACGAAAATTGTGTGGGCTTGGTGGCACGCACCTGTAATCCCAGATATTCAGTAGGCTGAGGCAGGAGAATGATTTGAACCCGGGAGGCGAAGGTTGCAGTGAGCCGAGATCGCCTTACTGCACTCCAAGCTGGAGGACAAGAGCAAGACTCTGTTAAAATAAATAAAATAAAATAAAAATCAGGTCTAGATTTATCTACATGGACTCAAATTTTTTATTCTCAAAGATCATAGGCATCATGTGTTAAAGTATACACCTAATTTTTTGGTGGGCACAATGGCGGGCCGAAAATAAAGAGCACACAGTTCAAAGTGAAGATTGAAAATAACCAAGAATAATATGTTTTAAAAAACAGCCACTGTTCATTTTCTGGCGTTGATGTTGAACCATAGTCATGAAAGTCTTAGGGGAAACTGGGTGAATGCTACACAAGAGTTTTCTGTACTTTTTTTTTCTTTTTGGCAACTTACTGTGAATCTATAATTATTTTAAAATAAAAAGTAAAATAGCCTGGCCCAATGATGCACATCTAGTATTTTGGGAGGCCGAGGAGGGAGGATCACTTGAGCCCAGGAGCTCAAGACCATCCCGGGCAACATAGAAAGACCTGGTAACTAAATTTAAATAAATCAATCAGGCCGGCTGTGGTGGCTCACACCTGTAATCCCAGGACTTTGGAAGGCCGAGGTGAGTGGATCTCTAGAGGTCAGGACTTCAAGACCAGCCTGGCCAGCATGGTGAAACCCTGTCGCTACTAAAAATACAAAAAAAATAGTCTGGCATGGTGGTACATGCCTATAATCTCAGATACACAGGAGGCTGAGGCAAGAGAATCGCTTGAATCTGGGAGGTGGAGGTTGCAATGAGCTGAGTTTGTGTCACTGCATTCCAGCCTAGGTGACAGAATGAGACTTCATCTAAATAAATAAATAAAATTAGCTGAGTGTGGTGACACACGTCTGTTGTTCCAGCTACTTGGAAGTCTGAGGTAGGAGAATTCCTGAGTCCAGGAGGCTGAGACTGCAGTGAACTAGGTCACACCACTACACTCCAGACTGGGCAACATAGCAAGACCCTGTCTTGGAAAAAATAAAAAATAAAATGAATAGACTTTCAAAAATTACAGGCTGTCATAAAGGTATTGTCAGATATAGATGAGTTCTTGACATGGGAACAATGAGTCTAGGAATGACATTAAAGGTCAGACAGGAGAGAAAATAAGGGGCTAGTCTAGAAAGAGGAGGTAAAACAGCTTTCCAGTCCAGGAACTGGTAGCTGATGGGAGTTGAAGCAAAGAAGGAAAATAATGGGCTGGCACAATGTCTCGTGAGAGGACCCCTTGAGCTCAGGAGTTTCACACCAGCCTAGGCAACATAGTGAGGCTGCATCTCTACAGAAAACACAAAAAAATTAGCTGGTGCATGAGGTGGGAGTATTGCTTGTGCTGAGGAGGTTGAGGCTGCAATGAGCTGTGTTCTCACCACTGTGCTGCAGCCTGGGTAACAAAGTAAGATTCTGGCTGGTCGCAGTGGCTCATGCCTCTAATCCCAGCATTTTGGCAGGCCAAGGTTTACCTGAGGTCAGGAGTTCGAGACCAGCCTGGCCAACATGGTGAAACCCCAACTCCACTAAAAATACAAAAATTGGCTGGGCGTGGTGGTGGGCACCTGTAACCCCAGCTACTCCAGAGGCTGAGGCAGAGAGAATTGCTTGAACCCAGGAGGTGGAGGTTGCAGTGAGCCGAGATTGCACCACTGCACTCCAGCCTGGATGACAGAGCAAGATTCTGTCTGTAAAACAAATGATTAATACAGGTGTGAATTGCATCAAGCGCCCTTCCAAACATTAAGATCGCCACATGACTTCTTTTTTTATTCTGTTAATATGATGAATTATTTTGATAATTTTCTTGAATTTAAGGCCAACCTTGTATTCTTGGAATATACCCAGTTCAGCCTTTATTTGATAGCTCCAGTCTTTCTTTGTTTTTGCTTTTTTTTTTTTTGTTTTGAGACGGAGTCTGTCACCCAGGCTGGAGTGTAGTGGCGCGATCTCGGCTCACTGCAAGCTCCGCCTCCCGGGTTCACGTCATTCTCCTGCCTCAACCTCCCCAGCAGCTGGGACTACAGGTGCACGCCGCCACACTTGGCTAATTTTTTGTATTTTCAGTAGAGGTGCAGTTTCACCGTGTTAGCCAGGATGGTCTCGATCTCCTGATCTTGTGATCTGTCCGCCTCTGCCTCCCAAAGTGCTGGGATTACAGGCATGAACCACCGCGCCTGGCCTGATAGTTCCAGTCTTCCTAAAAAGACGCAAAGACAATCACAGGACAGCCCTATCTCTTCTCTGAAAAATGCCCAAAATGGATAGTTTCAGACAGAGGGCACCAGTCCCCAACCCACCCCGGCTCTGCAACCCTCACAGGCCAAGGATACAAGTGACCCCTAGCCCCATTCCCCATGCATCGCTGTGACACAGGGTCATGGTTATAAGGCCTCCAGGTGGGATTCGAACTCTGACCAGATGAGCCAACATCCTCCAGGTGGGATTCGAACTCTGACCAGAGGTTGAGGCAATGGTGCCGTATTATTAGGACCTGGGCTGGTGAGATGCCTGTAGCCTTTTGTTCCAGCCTCTGATCTGCCTTCCTTGGGGCCCCCAGACAGCCTCTATCTCAGCACCCCCACTGGGAAATGTGTCCAAAACCACTCTAAAGCCCAGACATTAAGGTTTGACTCCCATTCCAAAGACACACCTTGGCTGGTTACAACCATAATGGAAACCTACACCCAAAGTCCAAGGAAGGTGCCAGGCTGAAGAAAAAGACCAACAAATCATCTTTCTTAGGAAAAAAACATTTAATAGGGACTTATGAACGGAATCTGGGTCTGGGTGTCTGGTGGCAGGGGGACAAGATAGTGGGTCTCCATGCCTCACTGCCCAGACCCAGGGTATACATACCACAGGGAAAGGGTGTATGTGCTTCAGAAGGAATGTATAAGGCACTTGCTTAAGGGCAAGATTTATGGTAAATGCAATAGCAGCAAGGTTGTTTTGACCTAAGGGCAGAATTTATAGTTAGTTTTACACAAGAAACAATAGATGAATTGGAACTCTTGCAGGCTGTCCCAGAAGTGAGATTAATCAGAAATCTTTACAACAGATTAGCATCCTACATGGGGTTCCTTAGCCTCCAAAAAACCTGTTAGGCACGTTTTGGAGGGGCTGGGTGGCTGCACTCCTGATCTGCTAATAACAAGGGCCACCGTCCAAACGGTGAGAGAGATAAGTAATGGCTGGGTCATACTGGTTTCTGGGGCTCTGGTCTCTCTCACAAGAGCCTGAGTTAGCCAGGGGACTGTGGAGCAGATGGGAGGTGGTCTCTCCATGTTGACCTGTGGGCGGCAAGCCACCCAGGTGCCGAGGCAAGAGACCGAGGGCACGAGCTGTTCCAGTATAATAAAATATATAAAATAACAAGAGTTATACTAGCTATAGATCATAGATATGATTATATATAAGTATCATTAATCATTAGTTTGTAATAATTACTCTTTATTCCAATATTATAATAATCCTCGCTCTACAATCATAACCTAGGAAAACCCAGGCCATACAGAGATAGGAGCTGAGGGGGCATAGTGGGAAGTGACCAGAAGACAAGACTGTGAGCCTTCTGTTATGCCTGGGCAGGGCCACCAGAGGGCTCCTTGGTCTAGCAGTAACGCCAGCCTCTGGGAAGACGCCCGTTACCAAGCGGACCGTGGTCTAGTGGTAGCATCAGTGCCAAGGAAAAGCACCCGCTACTTAGCAGGCCGGGAAAGGGAGTCTCCCTTTCCCCGGGGGAGTTTAGAGAAGACTCTACTCCACCATCTCTTGTGGAGGGCCTGACATCAGTCAGGCCCGCCCGCAGTTGTCCAGAGGCCTAACCACCTCCCTGTGATGCTGTGCTTCAGTGGTCACTCCCCTGATCTGCTCACGTTCCATCCTGTACACCTGGCTCTGCCTTCTAGATAGCAGTAGCAGAACTAGTGAAAGTATTAAAAGTCTTGCCGGGCGCGGTGGCTCAAGCCTGTAATCCCAGCACTTTGGGAGGCCAAGACGGGCGGATCACAAGGTCAGGAGATCGAGACCATCCTGGCTAACACGGTGAAACCCCGTCTCTACTAAAAAATACAAAAAACTAGCCGGGCGAGGTGGCGGGCGCCTGTAGTCCCAGCGACTCGGGAGGCTGAGGCAGGAGAATGGCGTAAACCCGGGAGGCGGAGCTTGCAGTGAGCTGAGATCCGGCCACTGCACTCCAGCCCGGGAGACAGAGCGAGACCCCGTCTCAAAAAATAAATAAATAAATAAATAAATAAATAAAATAAAAGTCCCTAAAATGCAGAAATAATGGCGTAAGCTGTCTCTCCTCTCTCTCTCCGCCTCGGCTGCCAAACAGGGAAGGGCCTCTGTCCAGTGGACACGTGACCCGCGTGACCTTACCTATCATTTGGGATGGCTCACACTCCTTACCCTGCCCCCTTGTCATGTATCCAATAAATAACAGCGCAGCCTGGCATTCGGGGCCACTACCAGTCTCCGCGTCTTGGTGGTAGTGGTCCCCCGGACCTAACTGTCTTTTCTTTTATCTGTCTCGTGTCTTTATTTCTACGGTCTCTCATCTCCGCACATGGGGAGAAAAACCCACAGACCCTGTAGGGCTGGCCCCTACATTGACCCATAGTCTCAGCTGAACTGGGTGGGTGGACACTTCTCCCTTGGCTGAACTTCAAAGCAGCACATCCACCCCCAGCCCTGGGACTGAGTCTCCTGGGGGAGGGGAAGAAACTTTGGGTCTTATGCTAAGGGAAAGGGATCCAGGTTCTCTATCCCAGTCTAGGGGTGAGCAGACAGACCTTCCTGGGGTGCAAAATCTCCTGTTTTTTTCCTAAGAGACCCTGGTTCTGGGACACCCATCGTGAGAGAAGACACAGCAGCTGTCAGCTTGATGAATTTGGAAGGAGGTCTTCACAGTTGTCATGGTGACACAGATCGAGTTGGGACTCAATGAAAGTTTACCTTCCAGTTAGGGGCCAAGAATAGGAACCTGTGTCACTTGTGATGATGCTGAATTCTGTGTATCAAGAATGGTAAAAGCCACGCCCAACGTGGGGCTCAAACCCACAACCCTGAGATTAAGAGTCTCATGCTCTGCCAACTGAGCTAGCCGGGCTGATGTGATGTTGCTTGCTTCCCACCCTAATGTTCAAAGCAGGTGCTGCCAAAAAAAAAAAGGCTGTGGTGACTCTAGTCCTGAGGAGGTGGTGCAGGCATGGCTACCCGTGGAGCTGGGTGCACAGTCCCTGCCGGAGTCTCCGGACATCTGGGAGCCCCTATCCTCCCCTCTCAACGAGTTGTGGGCAGACTGTGAATCCCTTAACCTCAAACTGGAGCCTCCAGTCAGCTGGAATGTGTAGTCAGGGACCATTAGCCATGGCTCCAGGCCGGGACCGCTCAGAGTGGTCCTGAGTGGGAGGTGGGGAAGAAAGGAACAACCTTTCTCCGGGGCCCAAGTGCGGATCCAAAGGGGTCTAGGTCCAAGTTTCGCTGCCAATATAAATCCCAATTCCTACTTAATATTGAGCCTGGCCTCTGTATAGCTCCAAACCATTTCAAATGACCCAAAGAGCCCAACTCTTCCCACTCCCCTGTAAATCTGTGTGCACGGTGGAGGCAAGCGGCTCATGACAGGGGTTTCTCCATGTTGGCCAGGCTGGTCTCAAACTGACAACCTCAGGTGATCCTCCCGCCTCGGCCTCCCAAAGTGCTGGGATTACAGGCAATCCCAGCTGCCGGCCTGCGCGGCTTCTGAGTTAATGATCAGTGCGGAGTCAGGGGGGAAGGGGAGGCCAGGAAGGAGGGGCTGAAGGGAAAGAGTAGAGCAGCAGGGTAGGGCCTGTCCTGAGTGTGCGCCTCACGAAATGGACCCCCTCGACTTGGGACCCAGTTCTTCCTTGCCTCCCCTTCCCTTCCTTAGATCGGAACAGGAACTGCAGGCCGGCCTCTGTCAAGCGCGTCCGTGAGAAGAGACCACCAAACAGGCTTTGTGTGAGCAATAAAGCTTTTTAATCACCTGGGTGCAGGCGGGCTGAGTTCCAAAGAGGAGTCAGCAAAGGGGGATGGGGAAGGGGTTGCTTTATAGGAGTTGGGTAGGTAATGGAAAATTACGGTAAAAGGTGGTTATCTATTGTTAGCAGAGGAGGGGGTCACAAGGTACATGGCAGGGAGGTCATAAGGTTTATTTTCCAAAAGAAGAATGTCACAAAGTCGACTGATCAGCTAAGGTAGGGCAGGGACAAGTCACAATGGTAGAATGTTGTAATGTTGGTTAATCACTTAAGGCAGGAACTGCTATTTTACTTGTTTGTGTGTTTTTTGGCTTCTTCAGACTTCTTGGCTCCTGCAGGCCGTCTGGACATATTTGTGCAGGTCACAGGGGTTATAATGGCTGAGCTCCAGCTCAGAGGCCTGACACCTCGACCTGTGACTCAGGACCCAGCAGCAGCCTCTGGCAGCCTGGCAGTCATTGGAAATCGGCCCAACTTTCTCTTTGTCCACATGGGGAGCAGTCCCAGTCGCCCTGCCTGCTCCCAGCCAGGGAGTATCATCGCAGACCTGGTCGTTCTAAAAGCCTGGAAAATCCCTGGAAAATCCCAACTTGAAAATGTCAGTCAGGCCGGGCACGCAGGTGTTGGGGCTCACGCCTGTAATCCCAGCACTTTGGGAGGCCGAGGCGGGTGGATCACCTGAGGTGAGGAGTTGGAGACCAGCCTGGCCAACATGATGAAACTCCATCTCTCCTAAAAATACAAAAAATTAGCCAGGCATTGTGGCGCCCACCTGTCGTCCCAGCTACTTGGGAGGCTGAGGCAGGAGAATCACTTGAACACCAGAGGCGGCGGTTGTAGTGGGCCAAGATGGCACCACTGCACTCCAGCCTGGGCAACTCCGTCTCAAACAAACAAACAAACAAACAAATAACGTCAATCAACGGACGACAGACACCAACACCAGTGTTGGACCATCTGACAGGATAACAAAGATGGTGAAGTGGCCACCATAAACATGCTTCAAGGAGCAACTGCTGCTTCATGCAAATGAAAAAATATGAAGTCTCAGCAAAGGAGTAGAAAATATAAAGAATAACCAAGCGGAAACTTTAGGCCCAAGAAATACAAAACCAAAGGAAGGAACTTTAATGAATGGGTAACAGCAGAATGGAAGAAAACAGAAGACTCCGCAAATTTGAAGACAGAGCAATAGAAATTACCCGGAGAGAAAATAAACTAGGCCAGGCGCGGTGGCTCAAGCCTGTAATCCCAGCACTTTGGGAGGCCGAGACGGGTGGATCACGAGGTCAGGAGATCGAGACCATCCTGGCTAACACGGTGAAACCCCGTCTCTACTAAAAAATACAAAAAACTAGCCAGGCGAGGTGGCGGGCGCCTGTAGTCCCAGCTACTCGGGAGGCTGAGGCAGGAGAATGACGTGAACCCGGGAGGCGGAGCTTGCAGTGAGCTGAGATCCGGCCACTGCACTCCAGCCTGGGCGACAGAGCCAGACTCCGTCTCAAAAAAAAAAAAAGAAAGAAAAGAAACTAAAAAAATAAATAACAGACTGGGCACACTGGCTCACGCCTGTAATCCCAGCACTTTTGAGAGGCCGAGGCGGGTGGATCGCGAGGTCAGGAGATCGAGACCATCCTGGCTAACACGGTGAAACCCCATCTCTACTAAAAATACAAAACCACAAAAAATTAGCTGGGCGTGCTGGGGGCGCCTGTAGTCCCAGCTACTCGGGAATGGCGTGAACCTGGGAGGCGGAGCTTGCGGTGAGCCGAGATCGTGCTGCTGCACTCCAGCTTGGGAGGCAGCGAGACTCCTTCTCAAAATAATAGTAATAATAATAATAATAATAATAAAATAACAGAATCTCGGGTGTTTGTGGGACTTTAACAAAACATCTAACATCACAGTTATTGGAGACCAAAGAGAAGAAAAATACGGACTTTATAAACGAAAGCCGGCCGGATACCATGGCTCACACCTGTAGCCCCGCGCCCGGCTAAAATGTCTTAAAATGGCCGCGTGCAGTGGCTCACACCTCTAATCCCAGCACTTTGGGAGGACGAGGCAGGTGGATCACGAGGTCAGGACTTCAAGACCAGCCTGGTCAAGATGGTGAAACCCCGTCTCTACTAAAAATACAAAAATACAAAAAAAAAAAAAAAGAAAAGAAAAGAAAAGAAAGAAAGAAAGGAAGGAAGGAAGGAAGGAAGGAAGGAAGGAAGGAAGGAAGGAAGGAAGGAAGGAAGGATTACCTGGGCATGGCGGCAGGTGCCTGTAATCCCACCTACTCAGGAAGCTGAGGTAGAAAATTGCTTGAACCCGGGAGGCAGAGGTTGCAGTGAGCCGATATTGCGCCACTGCGCTCCAGCCTGGGCGACAGAGTGCGACTCCGTCTCAGAAAGAGCAAAAAACAAACAACAACAACCAAAAAGAAAACACAAAAAAATTATCTTAAGAGCAGTTTTAGGTTCTCAGCAAAATTGGGTGGGAAGTGCAGAATTGCAAATTCTCCTCTGTCCCCACAGGTGCACAGCCTCTCTCGTTCCCATGTACGTTTCTGTTTTTTGTTTGTTTGTTTGTTTTTGAGACAGAGTCTTGCCCTGTCGCCCAGGGGCACGATCTCGGCTCACTGCAATCTCCACCTCCTGGGTTCAAGCGATTCTCCTGCTTCAGCCTCCCAAGCAGCTGGGATTACAGGCGCCAGCCACCGCGCCCGGCTAATTTTTGTATTTTTAGTGCGCACCACAGGGGCTGAGGGAGGTGGGCATGGGCTCCTGGAGGTCCTGACCATCATGGTGCCAGTAGGGGAACCCCAAGGGTGGCCACCTCTGCGCCCGCTCTCCCGAGGACCTGAAGTGCCTGATCATTTTGATTATTTGACAACCACGCCCCTGCCACTGTGCAGCCCGGCCTTGCACGCCGCTAGCCAGCCAAAGCTGGATCCCGCCCCGCTTCATTTCTCTCTGAGCAAGGCGACTTTAGAATCAGTCCTATCGGGGATTTGAACCCAGCTACCAGACAAAGCCACCCACAGTTTTCCTTAGTTTAGTCAACGAAGTGAGCCACTGCTATTAGTCTTGCCTCTGCAGGAGAGCACGTCCGCAGTAGTAAAAAGCTCAACTTCTGCGGGACACTCTCCCTTGCGGGAGTAGGTTTTGTCTGGGAGTTCCAGGTCACAAGCCTCACTCATCCCGGGATGGAACCACCACTCCGGTCACTCCGGGGAGTCCCTCAGGACAGATCCGCCCTGACTGCCCCAGAAAAAATTCTCTGGTTAAACAGCCTGTGTCCCACGACGCATGTGCCCCAAGGACAATGCCACAGACACAAACACTGATTTTTTTTTTTTTTTTTTTTTTTTTTTGAGACTTAGTCTCACTCAGTCGCCCAGGCTGGAGTACAGTGGCACGATTTCTGGTCACGCAAGCTCCGCCTACTGGGTTCACACCATTCTCCTGCCTCAGCCTCGCCAGTAGCTGGGACTACAGGTGTCTACCACCACGCCTGGCTAAGTTTTTGTATTTTTAGTAGAGACGGGGTTTCACCATGTTAGCCAGGATGGTCTCGATCTCCTGACCTCGTGATCCGCCCGCCTCGGCCTCCCAAGGTGCTGGGTTCTTAAAGTGTGGGCTCTTCCGGGATTTGAACCCAGGACCTCTTGGGTCTCCGGGGCTTGTCCCTGTAGTCCCTAAGCGAGAACCATACCCCCGGACCAACTACCCACGCGGAAGAGGGGTCGGGGCCTTTGCCGCCCTTCATGAGCCCAACGCGGCTCCGCCTTCGCTGTTCTGGATCAGTCCTAGTTTCCTCGGTCACAAACTGTCCCCCTTTCCCGATGCTTGTCCCGGACGGGATTCTAATTCCCATGGGAAGGAGGGGCACGGCGAGCTTCAACATAGCCACATCCTGCGACTCCAAATAGGAAACGCAGCTCGCGTTTTGGGGCTTCTCGCTCTCCCCGCCACCTCTGGAGAACTGAGCCCATCAGCTAGGGGAAGCCCTCCAGGTCCTCCTCCATCCTCAGACAAAGGGCTAGGAGCCGGACTTGGACTCCCCAGAGGCGTCGCAGGCTCCAGAAACCGCACCTCTTCCCCGCCATGTGCCGGAGGGACGCGCCGCTGCGACCTCAGGACCTGGAAGGACAAGGAGCCAGCTGAGCATGGTGGTTCTGGCCTGCAATTGCAGCACTTTGTGGTGGGAAGCTGCGCAGGAAGATTGCTTGAGTGCAAGCTGGAGACCAGCCTCCAGAACACAGCGAGACCTCGGTTACATACACACACACAAACACACACACACACAATTAACCTGGCGTGGTGGTGAGCACCTGTAGTCCCAGCTACTCCAGAGGTGGAGGTGGGAGGATCCCTTGAGTTCGGGAGGTTGAGATTGCAGTGAGCTGAGATGGTACCACTGCACTCCAGCACTCCAGCCTGGGCAACAGAAGCAGACACTGTCAAAAAAAAAAAAAAAAGAAGAAGAAGAAAGAAAAAAAAAGAGAAGAGAAGAAAAGGAAAAGAGAGAGAGAGAGAAAGAGAGAGAGAGAAAGAAAAAGAAAGAGAGAAAGAAAGAAGAAAGAAAGAAAGAAAGAAAGAAAGAAAGAAAAAGGAAGGAAGGAAGGGAGGGAGGAAGGAAGGAAGGAAGGAAGGAAGGAAGGGGCCGGGCGCGGTGGCTCAAGCCTGTAATCCCAGCACTTTGGGAGGCCGAGACGGGCGGATCACGAGGTCAAGAGATCGAGACCATCCTGGCTAACACGGTGAAACCCCGTCTCTACTAAAAATACAAAAACTAGCCGGGCGAGGTGGCGGCGCCTGTAGTCCCAGCTACTCGGGAGGCTGAGGCAGGAGAATGGCGTAAACCCAGGAGGCGGAGCTTGCAGTGAGCTGAGATCCGGCCACTGCACTCCAGTCCGGGCGACAGAGCGAGACTCCGCCTCAAAAAAAAAAAAAAAAAAGAAAGAAAGAAAGAGAGAGAGAGAGAGAAAGGAAGAAAGAAAGAAAAGAAAGGAAGTTCGAAACACTGGGCTCGTTCGAAATTTAAACTTAGAACCGTCCCACTCAAAGGAAAACTACACGCCCAGAACAAGTTCCATGGTCACCCGGGACCTAGCGCCACCTCTGCAGAGGCAGACCCGGCGGGGGAGGCGTTTGTCCTCTTTTAGGGTCCCGTATCTGGGGTCTACTGCCCCAGTGCCAGGCCTCAGGTGCACTCAGAACTCCAAGGTGGAAGGCTCCGGTCAGGAGGCGCAGGCAAGTCCCGCCTGCAGCTGAGCGAGGCCAAGGGCTGCAAGCCGGACGGAAGCGGGAAGTCGGATCGGCCCCGGCGCCTGTGGCTGCCACTGAGAGACCAAGTTCCCTGCGGCCGGGACTCCGTGAGAAAGTGACGGTGTTCGGAAAAAAAAAAAAGGGCTCGTCCGGGATTTGAACCCGGGACCTCTCGCACCCAAAGCGAGAATTATACCCCTAGACCAACGAGCCAGCACAACGAAGATTTTCTGACGTCTGTCCCTGGTCTACACCCGCGGTTCCACTCTCCTCCTCCAAGCACCTCCCAGCCTCCGCCTTCACTCTATCTCCACCCCGCCCCTCCAGGGTCCCGGCTACACCCTAACCTCAGGGCGGTCGGGGACAGTTGCGCAGGGGGAGGTTTCGGTTTCGATCCCAGGAAGCTGGTAGAAGGTGCAGTGCCGCGGGGACCAGCCCCAGGAGGAGCTCCTGCACTACCCCCGCCCTCAGGCGCACAGAGGCGGACCCCGCACCCTGGGCACCGCGGCGCAGCCGCCCTCGAGGACCACGCGGCTCCAGGCGGCCCCAGCACCGAGAGGAGGACCGGTGACCAGGGGCTGCAGCCCGCGGGGAGGTGGTCTGTGTGGCCCGCGTGAGGCAGGGGTCTCGCGTGCTGAGCCCCAGCCCAGAAATTGCAACCACTGTGAAACCCGAGCGCAGAACCCTGAGGAGGAGACCACGCCGCCTCCCAGCAGGCCAGCCAGGGCATCCTAGGAAGGGATCCCGTCTCCGGCACAGACCCCTGGCTCCTGTTCTCAGCCGAGCCCCTTCTTGGCCTGAGCTCTGCCCAGGCGACCATCGCAGCCCTGGGACCTCCGATACAGGGACCGGAGCTGGGATCAGAGTTCAATTCTTCCCAAACGGGCGGCTCTACGAACGCTCCAAACTTTTCTTGCCTTTTCCACTGGCGGGGGACCCAGCGTTTTACTGCGAGCCTGAGGGGGAGAAAGGGTCTCCCGGGCTTGTCCCTGTAACAGGGGCGAGGGTTTGAAAATGAGGGGACCTCCGTGATCTGACCCCGGAACCACTCACTACCCTAAGAGAGAGTCACGCCGAGTTTCCCCCCGGCCATCTCCAGTGTCCGTCCCTTCAGCCCTTGTCCCCGACGTTCCCGCTCCCGGGAGCTGCAGGGGCCTCACACACCCACGAGGGACGGCAGACAGGGGACACACACCGCGAGGGACGGCAGATGGGACACACGCCCACGAGGGTCGGCAGAGGGAACACAAGCCCACGACGGTCGGCAGACAGGATACACCCCCACGAGGGTCAGCCGACAGGACACACACCCGCGAGGAACGGCAGACCATACGGGCCTGGCGGCGTCCTCGGTCCGCGCGGAGCTTAGGACTCTAGTCCTTGCTCAGGATGTAGCGTGTCTCCGATCCAGGACTCATCCTCACCAATTTTATATAGAATAGGGATGTTCTGGAGAGCTCCAATGGTATTGTGGGAAGCCACTTTTCTCGTAACCGCCCGGCTAGCTCAGTCGGTAGAGCATGAGACTCTTAATCTCAGGGTCGTGGGTTCGAGCCCCACGTTGGGCGCGAGGTTTTGTCGTCCGATTAGTCTTCCAACTTGGGAAAAAATCAAGTAAATGAAAGATTGGAAGTGACTCCGTATATGTGGGAAGTTTTGGAGAGCGCCAAAGGACGTGTGGGAAGCAGCTTTTCTTGTTACCTCCCTGAGCATGGGACTCAATCTCGGGTCGTGGGTTCGAGCCCCACGGTGGGTGGGAGGTTTCGTCGGACCGATTAGTCCTGAAACTTGGAAGAAAATCAAGTAAGTAAGAAAAGGTTGGAAGTGACTCTGTATACCTCCCAAATCGGAATTTGTTGGGCAGGCAAACACAAAACGCTCCACCAACCAACTGGCCTCAGGATATATAGGGATCTCCTTAGTTCTGGTTCACAAAAAATGGGCCGAGCGTCGTGGTCCATGCCTGTAATCCCCTCACTTTGACCCCAGGAGTTTGAGACCAGCCTAGGCAACATGGTGAGACCCCAGCCCTTAAAAACAATACAAATTTTCTCCAGGTTTGGTAGCACGCCTATAGTCCCAGCTACTCCAGAGACTGAGGCAGGAGAATCGCTTGAACCCGGGAGTTAGAGGTTACAGTAAACCGAGATCGCGTCTGCGCACTCCAGCCTGGACAACACAGTAAGACTCCGTCTCAAAATAATAATAATAAAAAGAAATTGCCCAGGCGCAGTTGCTCACGCCTGTAATCCCAGCACTTTGGGAGGCCGAGGCAGGCGGATCACGAGGTCAGGAGTTCGAGAGCAGGCTGGCTAACACGGTGAAACCCCGTCTCTACTAAAAAATAGAAAAAATTAACCGGGCGTGGTGGTGGGCACCTGTAGTTCCAGCTACTAGGGAGGCTGAGGCAGGAGAATGGCATGAACCCAGAAGGCGGAGGTTGCAGTGAGCTGAGATCATGGCACTGCACTCCAGCCTGGGCGACAGAGCAAGACTCCATCTCAAAAAAGCAAAAAAGAAAAAAGAAATTAAAATTACTTATATATGACATTTACATACACGTTCCATACGCAGTACGCAGAGCATTTGGGACCCTCTCTGCATAATATTTGCCTTAAGAGGAATTCCCCTTCTATTTCACCCCAGTGTAACACTGGCAAAAATTCTCGTAATTGCACGCTACAGCACACCAGGGACTCTCACTTTCCATCAGAGACGTGGTCCTCATTGCCAGCCAGCCAGCCAGCCAGTTATCAGGGGAGTCAAATTTAGAATCTCACCCTTATAATCTGGTTCTAGGCTAGGTACTATGGCTCAGGCCTGTAATCCCAGCATTTAGGGAGGTCAAGGCAGGAACACCACTTGAGTCCAGGAATTCGTGGGTGCAGTGACCCATGATCGTGCCACTGCAGCCTGGGCAACACAGTGAGACCCTGTCTCCAAAAACCAAAACAATTATTTATACCTATTTAATAACTGTCATATTAAATATTCTGTGAAAATAGCTAATGGGAAGTGTGGTGGCTCATGCCTATAAGAACAGCACTTTGGGAGGCCGAGGTGGGAGGATTGCTTGAGCCCAGGAGTTTGAGATCAGCCTGGGCAACATAGCAAGACCCTGTCTCTACAAAAAATGAGCAGCATGTGCCTGCAGTCCCAGCTACTCAGGAGGCTGATTGGGGAGGATCACTCAAACCTGGGAGGTCGAGGCTGCAGTGAGCTGTGATCACACCACTGCACTCCAGCCTGGGTGACTGAGTGAGACCCCGTCTCAAAACAAAAACAAAAACCAAACAAACAAGAAAACATAGCTGATGGTTTTCTGACTCCTACCTGGACACTGGTTTGGTAACAAATTTTGGCTTGAATGCAGTGTTGAGGGCCTTACCAACGGACATGAGATGCTATAATTCACAGTATACAAAGGCATCATGATCAGGCAATGTGTGACCTGGTTGATTATGAGGAGTTACATAAAGTTACTGAAGCAAGTGCCCTGGGGGACCAGTGGCTGCTGTGCTTGACTGTTGCAGCACAGGCGACCACACTTTCATTAGTTCATGGCATGGAAAGAAGTCTTCTGAAGGAACTGGTTAGCTTACAGAAAGAAAATGACAAGATTAGGTGTCTAAACTTCTAGACTAAGCCATGTTCAGAGACCCAGGGACAATTTATGGCAACCATACAATAACCTTAAAGCCACAAGGCTGATATTGCTAAAAATCAAACATATCGTTTAACTAGGCCTGTTGCAGAATGGCAATGTAAATTGAATTCACAGCCTTAGGAAATCTTTAGTGTGAAACATACAGTATTGATTAGGAAAAAGTGGTGACATCAGATTGGACTCAAAATTGAGAATCTTGAACGACAAAGGCTGACCTTGGAGAAAACAGCATACATGACAAAACAAAACAGACACAAAACAAGTTTTGCTACTTTAAGCCATCAAAGGAAGATGGGATATGATTTTGTATCTGGTGAATTTATCCATCTGGGTGCACATTCCCAAGAGCCTATAGTTAGTATATTATCTCACGCAGCTGACCGTGGCCCTACCAGATTTCTTGGTTGGTTGGCTGAAAATTGACCTCAGTGGTGGCCTATGTTTAATGAGACTGGGCTGGTAGAACGTCTCAGGCAAACTCTAGAGAAAGAAACCTAAAGACACCAAGCAATGTTGGAGTGCATCTATCATGCATGATGCACACACCACTGAGAAGACCAGAGGACACTCCCTTTCTTTCTTTTTTCCCTTTCCTTCTTTCCTTCTTTCCTTCCTTCCTTCCTTCCTTCCTTCCTTCCTTCCTTTCCTTTCTTCCTTCCTTCCTTCCTTCCTTCCTTCCTTCCTTCCTTCCTTCCTTTCTTTCTTCCTTCCTTCC
>NC_045450.1:3114908-3147294 GCF_002776525.5 Piliocolobus tephrosceles | reverse complement strand
CTTTCTTTCTTTCTTTCTTTCTTTCTTTCTTTCTTTCTTTCTTTCTCCTTCTTTCGCCAGAGTCTCACTCTGTCGCCCAGACTAGAATGCAGTGGCATGATCTCGGCTCACTGCAACCTCTGCCTCCCAGGTTCAAGCGATTCTTCTGCCTCAGCCTCCCAAGTAGCTGGGACTACAGGCAAGCGCCACCACACCCCGCTAATTTTTGTATTTTTAGTAGAGACGGGGTTTCACCATATTGGCCAGTCTGCTCTCGAATTCCTGACCTCGTGATCCGCCCGCCTCGGCCTCACAAAGTGCTGGGATTACAGGTGTGAGCTACCGCACCAGGCCAGGACACTCCCTTTCACAAGGCCTCCCGAAAAAATCCATCACGGAAGCATCAGCTTCCTTAAGTAGCTCTGTGGTGGCCATTCTCTGCAGGTGGCCTATGATGGTGGAAGGTAATGCCATTGAGGTGAGGAAGGTAACGCCATTGAGGTGAGGAAGGTAACGCCATTGAGGTGATGTCCCTGATTTCAGTGGGGATGATGGGGTCCAGGATGTTTGGAGAAGTGGGAGAAGCCAGGCCAGAGCTGAAAAAACAGAAGAGTCCCAATTATGGGTTTTATTTATTTATTTGAGACGGAGTCTCACTCTGTCACCCAGGCTGGAGTGCAATGGCGTGATCTCCGCTCACTGCAACGTCCACCTCCCGGGTTCAAATGATTCTCCTGCCTCAGTCTCCTGAGGAGCTGGGATTACAGGCGCGTGCCACCACGCCCGGCTAATTTTTCTATTTTTAGTAGAGACGGGGTTTCACCATATTGGTCAGTCTGGTTAGTGATGGTGATCCGGCGGCCTCAGCCTCCCAAAGTGCTGGGATTACAGGCGTGAACCACCGCGCCCGGCCCAATTACGGGTTGTGAAGGGAAAAGCCAACCATGTTTTTATACATATTTATGACAAAACTCTAGCAGTGGTCCCCATCGGGGCAGCTTCTGATTTTACTTTACACCATGTCCTGTAGTTTGGGAAATTTTTACCTTGAAGATGGCGTCATATATTGCATGGATTTAAAAAAAGAATACCATGGACTATTTCAAACAAGTATTAAAAGAGAGGAAATAGTGCAATGTCCCCTCATGTACCCCATTATCTACTCATGGATAAGTAGTTTCATCTATACCTCCACCCAGCTTATGATTTTTTTTGAAACGGAGATTACAGGCTGGGATTACAAGCGTGAGCCACCGCGCCTGGCGTCAGTTTTATGATTTTTAAAACAAACCAGTTGTCCTGTAATTTAATCTGTGAATCATTGTGTGTTTATAAAAAAATAAGGATTTTAAAAATATATGTAACCATTATAGAATTAACAAACCTGGAAAAAGAAACAATCTTTTAATTGTAATTTAATCTGTGAATCATTGTGTGTTTATAAAAAAATAAGGATTTTAAAAATATATGTAACCATTATAGAATTAACAAACCTGGAAAAAGAAACAATCACTTCTTTCTACCAAGTTAAATGGATGGAAATTTAAATCCTGTAAAATGTCCAACTCCTTTTTCCTGTAACCCGAAATTGCTCGTCTTATTTGAAAACAGGTACGGGTTTCTGATTTACAGCCTGTCTGGGAACCCTCCCGGAACTCCGCAACTTCACCGGAGTATAACGAAATTCCAGTTATTTTCCCCGTTGAAGAACCTAAAATTCATCCTCTTCTTACCCCGGGTGGGACTCGAACCCACAATCCCTGGCTTAGGAGGCCAATGCCTTATCCATTAGGCCACCGGGGCGGACGGGCCCAACCTCGCGCTTGTCTTAGACCAGTCTCTCAGTCACCCCGCGATGGTTCCCGCACAGCCAGTCCTATCCTGATCTTTCTCCCGCCCCTCCACCGGAATCCAAGCTTTGGTTCAGATCTGGTCCCCTCCTGAGAATCCTCTGTGCCCCAAAGAGACTGCGCACGTGCAGAGGGACCTGAAAGACACCGAACGTCAGGTTTTTGGCTCGGCTCTTTGGTCTAGGGGTATGATCTTCGCTTAGGGTGCGAGAGTTGCCTAGATCAACTCCCTCACTGAGCCCTAGTCTCCATTCAGCGGAGAACCCAAGTCTAGGGGTAATTAGTGAAAGATGCATTTGAGATGGATGGAGTGTATAGGAAGGGGTACGCCATGCCTGCTCAGCAACGCGCTCCTCATCCCGAGCCCGCCGCTTGCGGAAATGTCGGTCTCCGTCCTCCTCCCTTACATTGTCCGTTAGACCAACGGTGCCGCCCAGTGGTCAGAAGCCTCTTAATAATGACCCTCCAAAGTCCGCCCTCTACATCCCCAGCTGGCTCGGTGTTAATCTCAGGATCGCAACGTTGGGTGTTTACTTTCCTGCCCCAACATGTGTGTTATTTTCCTTTTCAAAAAATCTGTATTTTAATGAAGTTCTTTTCCCTTAATACCTAGTAAATGCTTCAGTCCAGGAGTTCGAGACCAGCCTGGGCAACATAGTGAACGCCCCGTCTCTACCAAAAACAAATACCTTCGTAAACCACTGAAACATCAAAAAAAAGTTAAAGGAGAAAGCGACACCCTGCACGACCCCAGGTCACTAGCGTCTGCCGACCTGAGGACATGCCTGCAGCTGCGACTCTCCGCAGCCTTTACCCGGTGGAAGGATACCCCAACGCGGCGCTGCTCGGCACTCGGACTAAACTTGGGTTCCGCTGGGAAACATTTTTTTTTCCTGGGTGAAATATTAACTCAATCCTGGCGATACTCTTTGAAATTGAAATGTTTATTTATTTTCTATTTTGAGACGGAGTCTCGCCCTGTCGCCCAGGCTGGACTGCAGTGGCGAGATCTTGGCTCTCTGCAACCTCCGGCCTCCCGGGCGATTCTCCTTACTCAGCCTCCTGAGTAACTGGGACTGCAGGCGCGCGCCACCACGTCCCACTAATTTTTGTATTTTTAGTAGAGACGGAGTTTTATCTTGTGAGTCAGGCTGGTCTCGAACTCCTGACTTCATGATCTGCGCGTCGGTCTCCCAAAGAGCTGGGATTAGAGGCGTTGAGCCACCGCGCCCGGTTCATCACCGGTATTTATGATTGTTTTCTTTTTCACTTTGCTACCCCATGATCGGTTGATAGAGGATGCAAAGTTTTTCATTACAATAATCAATTAAACTACGCATGTCGCCGGGTGCGATGGCTCACGCCTGTAATCCCCGCACTTTGGGAGACCGAGGCGGGCGGATCACTCGAGGAGTTCGAGACCAGCCTGGCCAAAATGAAGAAACCCTCCCCCCTACTAAAAATACAAAAATTAGCCGGGGGTGATGGTGCATGCCTGTGATCCCAGCTATTCGGAAGGCTGAGGCAGGAGAATCGCTTGAACCTGGGAGGCGAAGGTTTCAGTGAGCGGAGATCACGCCATTGCACTCCAGCCTGGGCAACGAGAGCGAAACTCCATCTCCAAAACAAAACAAAACAAAAAACTACACATGTCCTTTGACCCCATGGGGCAACTCCTCACCGCAAGCAATCCCAGCCCCGCGTCTGTCACGGTTTCCATCACTTGAGCTTTAATTTGTGAAGTCAATCCCCTACCAGCTACTAGGACTCGCGTTCTCTGGCTTCAAGCTCCGCAGTCCCCCAGGGCCCTGCCGGAGCTTTCTGGGTCGCCCTCTCTGCTATTCTGGCCCTAGCTCCTTAGCTGCGCGACTGCAGGAGCAGGTCGAGGTCCGAGTGTTCCTTGGGTGGTACCGGGCGACTGACCGGCTCTCTCAGTTCGAGTGTACTTGTCGCTCACGGTGCAGTCCCAGGAGAAGAAAAGGTTAACCTAGCAACGACCACGAAGGGACTCGAACCCTCAATCTTCTGATCCGGAATCAGACGCCTTATCCATTAGGCCACGCGGCCCTGCGGCTACAGTCACCCCAGCTTTTCTCATAAAGCGTTTTAGAGACTATGCTGTGGCTTTAACGCGCATGCTTAGAGCGAGGGGAGGCCAGTCCTTCCGGGCCTCGCGGTGGGCGAGACTCCGAGCTCGGCCACCGCGCCCAGCCGCTGAGGCTGCTGGGCAGAAACTGCCGCCATGGGCCCAGAGCTGTGAGTTCGAGCCCTGGCGAGCCCGCCCGACCCCACCCTCCCCGCAGCAGGCCCCTCCGATACGCCGTTTAGGAGCTCTTTCCTCCGTGTGCCTCCCGCCGCTTTGGGTCAGGGGCTGCAAGCTGCTTCCCCAGCCCCTGTGGTTGCTCCATCACCGGTGAACCTGCAAAGGTGTGTTTCAAAGGCTTTTGGCCCCAGACTTTATTCTGGCCGCCTGGAAAGCGGAGGCCGTGTCTCCTGCGTTTCTATGGCCCAGCGCGGGGTGGAGGTGGGGCGCGCATGCACAGGGACATGGCTGGGAGAGGGAGATGCGTCCTCTTCCTGGGACCCCTCTCCCCTTGGATGCTCCCATAAGCGACCTGCCAACCCAGCCCAGCCCAGTCCAGCCCATGTTGGGCTCCTGAGTCCCGGAACCTGGGCACAGGCCCCAGCTCAGTTCCCATGGACGCTATTGCGTTCATATGCAGTGCCAGGCGTTTTACACACATTATCTCACTTATTTCACACGTCTTCGAGAACAGGCACTGTTCGCAGCAGATATTTATTGCACGGCTACCCCCACGCTGCCACGCCTCGCTCTCGGATGAGGAAACCGGGGGTTGGGGGGTGGATGGAGGCAAGAATGGCGCTGGAGTCCTGCCACCGTCTCAGCAGCCCCCGGGTGGCCGCGGCGCCCTCAGGGCTGGAGGCAGAGCCGGTGCCGGAGCGAGCTGCGGATCTCCAGGCAGGCTTTGCGGAGTTCATCGCAGTCAGGGCCCAGCACGTCCTGCTCACACACCCGCCTGTTGACCTGAGGACCACACCCAGCCTGTGCCTGGGGCTACAGCCCTCAGGGGCTCAGCCTGCCCCAAGGGAGAGCTCCTGGCCTGGTGCATTGCAAGGCCTAAAATTTCAAGGGCTGCCAGGACATCTCTGAGGCTCACAGAGCTCCAGAGGACTAACGGTGAATTCCTCTGCTCTGGCCGTACATGTCCCCACCCAGCAGGACAGGCTCCCACCCCGTAGGTCCCCTCTCAGCAGACCAGCTGCACCCCACCTGGTCCGCACCCTAATGGACTTCAGCCCCCTGACAGGCCTTGGAAATACTCAAACCGACCAACCACATCTGCCTGTGAGAACCAGGGGGCATCTCACTCTCTTGTCACTACAAAGCCAGCTTCCCCCTGGCCCTGCAGGTTCACCCTGCTCTGAGCACAAGCCCAGGTGGCCCCGCATGGCATGCAGCGTCCTCCTCCCCACTCGACTGCAGTAGGTGTGACTAAGAACTGCTGTGGATGGCATCTGTGCAGCGTCGGGCATCCTGTGTTTGGTTATCTTGTAGTATTGAGGGCAGAGGATCCCTCCTTCGCCAATGGAGTTCATAGGAGGTGATCAGAATACCAGGGCTAGGGAGAAGGGCAAACCCAGCTCCTTGCCCCTTGTCACCCCAGAACCCCCCAACACACCTCAGTCAGCAACTCCAGAAGGTCTCTCCCGGGGTTGGCTCTGAGGACCTCCACCAGTGTCTGGATAAAGTCTGAGCCCTTGTCATCGCGATAGGCCACATAGCCTAGGTCAGGGGACCAGGGCCAGAGCATCAGACCAGGACCCCAATCCTCTGCCTTCCAATTCCAGGGGTCTGACTGTTGGTGGAAGGTGGGGTACAAGCAGGCAGGACCCAGGAATCAGGCAAGAGAACAGGACAGGGAGCAGGGACCTCTTGCATCTGGAACAAGTTGTTGCTAGATATTTGCAGAGGTGAGCCTATGGAGAGATTCACTGCTGAACACACATTTACTATGCACCTACTATGTGCCAGACACTGACCAGGGCCTCGGGGCAGGCAGATCTCCCCCGCTTCGTGGAACTCACAGCCTAGAGGAAACCTGCACACACAGTGGTTGGCACAGCGGCACCTCACAGCACTCACCATCACTGCTGTTACTACACATCATAACCCATGTAGGGAACATGGCTGGACCACAGCTGGGCTGGCATCTCTGTGCCCCAACCCTAATCCCTAGCTGCCCCTAAGGCTACTCTAGATCGTAGGCCAGGAAGTTGGGCCCTGCGTAACCACGGGCTTCCCGATGACCCATCTCCTTACCCTCGGCGGCTGAGTAGACCGTCAGGGTGTCTGCTTGGTCAGATCTCCCTGGAGGGACGCCCCTGCAGGAGCTGCCTGCAAGAGGAATCAGTTCCAGTGATCAACATTGTGGAACTCCATCAGCTCCAGGAGCTCCCAATCTGTGGCTTAAGGGCAGCCCAGGGAGGTGGAAAGAGTGCAGGGCAGGAAAGACAAACGGAAGTTCAAAGCTCGGCCCAGCCGCTTACCAGCTGTGACCTCAGAAAAGCTATTTGAGCTTGCCAACTCCAGGGTTCTTTTCAGGCCCCAACAGGGGAAGCTCCCATTTCCCAAAGGCCCTTGCAGTTAGGGAAGACTTTTTTCTTCCCATTGTCTTGGCAAACAGAGGATGCAGGTGGCAGCCATACCCCAGCTTAGAGCCCTGGAAATGCTCTCTGGACGGTCCCCACCACCAGCCCTTCCCAAACCCAGGCCCTGGAAGGAAGGCAGAACCCACCTTGGGCCTCAGCATAGATCTGCAGGACATCTGCATGGGAGGGAACAGATGGAGGTGCCCGCAGCCAGCTCCAGTACCAGGGGAGAGCTGTGGGCCCCACACCAGCATCCCTGTTTCCTGAAGAGGCAGATAGTCTCACTCTGGGGATACCTGGGGGTGCTCAGGGGTCTCGTGTGAACGTGGGGTCAAGGTGAGAACCCAACTCCAGAGCTCCAGGGCAGGCTTGCCAGACTGGAGACATTCAGAGCTCTGAATGACAAGTGTTGAGAGTTAAGGGTTCAAGGTCGTGGACTTGACCTCTAGGAGAGGACAGGAGAGGGGGCAGGGAAGGGCAGGTATCCAGGTTCCCTGGAGGAGGTAAACAGTGAGTCCTGGGGACCAAGGCTGGCCGAGAAGTGAGGGCAGCAGGCTGGGCCACTCACCCCCACGGCAGGCCTGTAGCAGGAAGACCTTGGGGCGACCCCACAGCACCCGGCAGCGGCTCAGCTCCTGCATCAGTGCCTCGGGCTGTACCTCTTGCCCGTCAGCCCCCAGCAGCTGACCCCGTAGTCCCCCATGGGCCATCAGGGCCACAAGGACACAGCTCACAGGGCCCCTGCAGGTGTCCAGTTGCTTCTGGAACTGGGCCAGCTCCTCCTGGAAAGCCTGGGTGGGAACAATGTTGAGGCCTGGGCCAAAGCCACCACCTCCCCAGCCCCTGGCTGCCCTCTGCCAGGCTGAGAAGGTTTCCCAGACCCTACCCACCTGGCCTCCCACCACCTGCCGCTCACAGACCCAGGGGGAGGAAGCCCTCTTTTTTTTTTTTTTTGAGATGGAGTCTTGCTCTGTCACCCAGGCTGGAGTGCAGTGGTGCCATCTCGGCTCACTGCTATATCCGCCTCCTGGGTTCACACGATTCTCCTGCCTCAGCCTCCTGAGTAGCTGGGACTACAGGTGCATGCCACCACACCTGTCTAATGTTTTGTATTTTCAGTAGAGTTGAGGTTTCACCGTGTTAGCCAGAATGGTCTCGATCTCCTGATGTCATGAACTGCTTGCCTCGGTCTCCCAAAGTGCTGGGATTACAGGCGTGAGCCACTGCGCCTGGCCTGTTTTTGTTTTTTGAGACAGAGTCTTGCTGTGTCACCCAGGCTGTAGTGTAGTGGCATAATCTCAGCTCACTGCAACCTCTGCTTCCTGGGTTCAAGCCATTCTCCTGCATCAGCCTCCCAAGTAGCTGGGATTACAGGCGTGCAGCACCACGCCCTACTAATTTTGTCTTTATAGTAGAGACAAGGTTTCACCACGGTGGTCAGGCTGGTCTCAAACTCCTAACCTCAAGTGATCCACCCGCCTCGGCCTCCCAAAGTGCTGGGATTCCAGGCGTGAGCCACTGCGCCCGGCCAGCAGCCCTTTTCTAACTCTCTCCTGCAAGGCCTTGGCATGGCCTCTTTAGAGGTGACAGAGACCCAGCTTCCTGGAGCCAGTTCTCCTCCTGCCCTGGTGGGGAAGCTGCACCCAGAAGTTGAGAGGTGTGAGGAGAGTGGAGTGGGCTGCTGGGAGCCAAGAGGGAAACCAAGACTTGGAGCTAAAGCTTTAAGCTGGGGAGGGGGTGGGGGGGCAGAGAACCAGCCAATGAGGGAGGCCTTCAAGATCCTGGAGACCAGGCTTCTAGAGGCAGGGAAGTGACAGGCCCGACGCAGGCCGCAGGGAGGACAGAGGCTAGACGTGTGGTGCACTTCCTGCCAGTGATGGAGAGAGGCCCAGGAGAGAGGCCCCAGGTTCCCAGGCAGGGATCTTCCTTCAGAACACCAGTGTCAGTTCTCGGTTTCCCCTCACCTGGGCTGTAGGGTCCGTTCTCACGGTGGTCTCAAAGCCCAGGGCCCGGCAGAGGCCCCCCAGCGCCTCCACATCATGCCGGGCCCCAGGCCGGCCTTGGATCACAGCCAGGAGGAGGGCAGCCCTGGTCTTGGACAGGTCATACTGTGTGTTGGGACCGGGGGCCAGCTGCAGAGAGGGTTAAGACACATCTAAAGTGGCCTGAGAGGACTCCAGCTCCTGGCCTCCCCGGCCTGGGTCTCCCTAAGCTTCTGTCTCACTGGAAACTGTGGCCATGTGATTGGACCCCTGCCCTGTCCCCCTCACCTCAGGCCTCCAGGGCTCCACGCCTCCCAGGCACAGTGCCCCCCGCAAGGAGCTCCGAAGGACAGGGCAGCAGGTGCCCCCTGCGGACTCTTCAGTCACCTTGCGGAGGAGCTGAGGATGGGGCCGAGAAAAGACTCAGCCAGGCTTGTGGCTTCTATAGTCTCTCCAGGGTCACCTGCTAGAATGCAGAGAGGAGGAGGCCGGCAAAGGACAGACAGGCAGGATGGCCTCAAGCAGGACCCAGGCTCCAGTTCAGGCTCAAGGTTATGGACTTACCTGGGCGTGGATGATCTCGAACGGACAGTGGCCACACCACTAACCCCTGCCCCAGGATCAGTGTGCACAGAGGTAGGGATGTTCCCCAGAGTAGGGCAGGGCCTGTTGGGAAGGCTCACGGGGTGGGCACTACCCTGCTGGGCGATCTGTGGAGGACAGCTGGGGCCCCCTCACCTCCAGGGCTGCCCAGGGGCCACCCAACTGCATAGTGAGACCTTCAGCCCTGGATACCAGACTTGAATCATTCTCATTCCCAGTCCCAGCCTCCAGGGTCCTGTGATCTAACAGGGCGGATAATCACTGCCTGGTGTGGAAAGGGGCAGTCTGAAGTGCACGCATGGATGCAAGGAAGGGCATCGCTGGCAGCCTGTAGAGGACTGTGCAGGGCTCCTGGGACAACAGGAGGGCGTGGCAGGCAGAGGGAACCGCTTGGGCCAAGGCATGGAGTTGGGAGGGGTCTGGAGTGTCGGGGGATCCTGAGTGGGTTGTCGGGGGTCCCGAGTTGGGGGGGGGGGGCTGATACCACTTCTGTAGACAATAAAGGTTTGTAGAATGAATCGGAGGGAGGATACACGTGAATGAATCTAACTGTAACTGACTCAGGGGGGCACAGCAGAACCAGCAGAGACAGCAGAACCAGCCCCACTTCCCTGGGCCTCCCCCTCCAGCGTCCCCACCTCCGTCAGCAGCTGCACCAGGGACCAGTGAGGAGAGCGGCCACAGAGCTCTCTCAGGCCAGCAAGGAAGGCTCCGGACTCCAGGACAGCTGAGTGGAGAAGCAGCGCGTTGGCCTGGAGTGAGGCCCGAGGCTCTGCTCCTGGGTCCCTGCCCAGCCCCTGGATCCCGAGCCAGCTCACTCACACCCAGGGCCACTCGAGAGCAGCAGGAAGACTTTGGGGCAGCCCCGCAGGGCCCTGCAGCCACTCAGCTCCCGGACCAACTGCTGTGGCTGCCTCAGCTGCCCTCTGGGGGCCACTAAGGCCACTAAGGCACACCCCACAGGGTGCCTGTGGGCATCCAGCCGCTCCCGGAACCCAGCCAGCTTCTCGAGGAAGCCCTAGGGGCAAAAGTGAGACCGGCTTGAGTCCGGGGAGGTTTGGGGTGGGGAGGAGAATCTGGGTCAGGGGAGAGTGGGGAAGGGCTCGGTGCTGGGCCTGAGGGTGGAGGTAAGAGGCAGAGGCTCACCTGGACCGGGACCTGCCTCCTTTCCCAGCTCTCAAAGCCCAGGGCCTGGAACACGTCCTCCAGGGCAGTGACTGCAGCGGCCACCACCCCAGGGCTGATGAGCATCAGGGCTGCCTTTGGACCCCGGACGTCGTACTTCCCCTGGGGAGGTAAGGCCAGAACTAGGCTGGGCTGGGCTGGGGCTCAGCTGGGAGGCAGGAGCAGCTGGGCCAGGTGGTGCCGCCTGCTACCTTTCTCCCCAGGCTGTCTCGAGTGTCTGCCATCTGCCTGGCCACCCGCAGGGTCCCAGCCACCAGAAAGGCCATAGGGCCAGGCGGGGCTTCCTCCAAGCACCAAGCACGAAGCTCGCCTCCTGGCCCTGGGCTTTCAGTGCCCTGGGTCCTAACCCTTGCCCTCTCCCCTAATGACTGCTGTCAGCTCTGCTTATGAGCTGAGCTGGACTTTGCCCCTTCCCTGGAACCCTGGGTCCTGGCCCTGCTCTCCCAGCTCAGGCTGCATTCTCTGGCTTTCACCGGTGACTTCTTTGCTGGCACTGATGTGCCCCTACCTGAGCCAGGAACCTGTGCTCAATGCTATTCTTAGCTCCTGGCCTATGTGCTTATCTGATCTCGTTACACCCGAGTGTCTCCCTTTGGAGCCAGCCACCACCACCAAGAAGTCCTTGTACCGTCCTGGCCACCCACCACACGCATGCACATAACACCAGGCCCCCAGAGGTAAAAATCACCAACTAGAATCAGTCCTGTCCACAGCGAGACCTCGCTTGCTTCTTACGGCAAACCATGGCAGCCACCGCAAGACAGGCCCACTGTCAGCCCCTCCTCTAAGGGACTCAGTCTGGGGCAGCCTTGAGTTCCGGATCCCCAACGCACAGCAAGAGGGTCCCACCACTGACCAATCAGCGTCTCTGGGCCCTTCTTCCTTTCACAGTTGTGAGAGAGGAGTGGCCTGCTGAAGACCCTGAGTCCTGCTCAGCTCCCTGTTCTGCTAGGGCACAGATGGTGCCCCCAGAGCAGGGCAGGCACTGGCTGACACATGGGAACAAGAGTCCCAGGGGACACGGCTGCCCACTGGGGCCCAGCCAAACTGGATGCCAAGGATGTGGCTCCCCTTGGTGACAGCGCAGCAGAATGTGCCACCAGGACACAAGGCCAGGGCAAGGGGTTTATATTCCAGGTTTCCCCACACTCCAGACACCGAAAGAACAGAACACCCTGGAGGGAAGCTTTCACGTTTATTAATACTCTTCTGTTGCCCTTTGGAGGCCCGCGGGGCTGAGTCCTTGCAGGGCCTCTGGTCTGTCCATGTTCATGGAAGGCAGTGCTCAGGAGGCAGCAGCAAAGTGCCCATGAAGTGGGGCTCCAGTGCCGGTGGAGCTGGACGTTAGTGACGATGGAACCCGGCACCAGCGCCGATGGAGAGGGGCGCCAGCGCCGATGGAGTTGGACGTAGTGATGATGCAGCGAGGTGTTAGTGCCAATAGAGCTGGACGTTAGTGACAATGGAGTGGGGCACCAGTGCCGATAGAGCGGGGCATTAGTGCCGATGGAGTGGGGCGCCGAGTGGGGCGTTAGTGCCGATGGAGCGGGGATGGAGTGGGCACCAGTGCCGATGGAGCGGGGCATTAATGCGGATAGAGTGGGGCGCCAGTGCCGATGGAGTGGCATGCTAGTGCTGATAGAATGCTAGTGCTAAGTATGCTGCAGCCGCACGTCTGGAGGAGCAGATGGCAGCCAGGCACCCTGTTCTTGGTCTCCAGGGTTGCCCTCCTGTCGCTGGAGCCACCATTATCCTCACCAGACTGGTGGGCAAGTGGCTCTCAGAGCCTCATGCTAGGGCAAGTAGACCGAGGGCAAAGGCAGGCCAAGTCCGTGTGGCCAGGACAGGGCAGAGTGGTCATGGCCTGGAAACGGGAGTGGGTGGGGACCAGAAAGCCCCTGCGCCCTAAGACCCGTGGTCCCACAGGTGTGGGCTGACTGTCCCTCCCAAAGGCCAGCAACCCCCTGGGGGCCAAGGCCAGTTCTCCATGCCCACTGAAAGGCACAGGTTGGCAGGGCAGAGGCCTGACTCATGGACCCACCCCAGAGGGTGGGGACCAAAGAGCCACACAGTCAAATGAGGCTCGGGGGCTTCTGGGAAGGGACCTAGACCTGAGTCCTCGCCACCCTGCTGCCCCTGTCAGGAATGTGTTGGGGCTCCAGAAACTAGAGGGGAAGAGAAACGCTAGGCACAGAAGGGGGAAAGACGACAAGATCAGGGGACGGGAGGGGGACTTCCGTTCCCTTTGAGTGCTGGGCGAGTCCTCAGAGCCGAGCAGGGCAGGCGAGCTCCGAGTGTGGGGTACCCTGGGGTCCCTCGGACAGCCCAGGAGGTGGCCACAAATAGAAGGAGAGTCCCAGTGGTGAATGAAGTAGGATGTGCCGTGGCTGGGCCTCGCCCAAGTTTCGGGCCAAGCTGGCTGCTCACCCCACGGGCTGGGCCATCTTGGCGTGCAGGCTCTGATGCGCGATGAGGTGCGCGCGCTGCTTGAAGCTCTTGTCGCACTCTCCGCAGCCGAAGGGCCGCTCACCGGTGTGCACGCGCCGATGGTCCAGCAGGTAGGAGCGCAGCGAGAAGCTCTTGCCGCAGTCGCTGCAGCCGAAAGGCTTCTCGCCCGTGTGGATGCGCTGGTGGTCAGCCAGGTAGGCGCTGCGGCTGAAGCTCTTGCCGCACTCGGAACAGGAGAAGGGCTTCTCGCCCGTGTGCACGCCTTGGTGGCGCACCAGGTCCGAGGAGCTGCGGAAGCTCTTGTCGCACTCGGGGCACTTGTGCGGCTTCTCGCCCGTGTGCGTGCGCTGGTGCCGCGCCAGGTCCGAGCCCCAGCGGAAGCGCTTTCCACACTGCCCGCAGCTGTGTGGCTTCTCGGCTGCCAGGTCCCGGAACTGGCGCCGGCGAGTGGGTGGCCGCCCCCGTCGCGCACCCACCACTGGGCCCAGGGCCGCCCTCGGCCGGTTCTCACTCTCCCAGGCCTCAGCCTCCTCCGGGCTCCAGGATACAGTCACGTCGCTGCCTGTCTGGCCCGGCAGCACCGGCACCACCTCCTCCAGCCGGGACTTCTCATTTTGGCCTTTGAGCCCCAAACCTGCAAGGGGAACGAGGCGACCTCTTCAGTCCCACACGGTTCTGGGGCCAGAGCTGAGGTGAGGAAGAAACAAGGCTAGGGAAAGCTTCCTGGCCTCCAGGTTCAGAAAGCCCTGCGCTCACACTGCCGAATCCTCAGTTTCCTTATCTATAAAATGGGGATGATTGGCCGGGCGCAGTGGCTCAAGCCTGTAATCCCAACATTTTCGGGGACTGAGGCGGGCGAATAACCTGAGGTTAGAAGTTCCAGACCAGCCTGGCCAATATGGCAAAACCCCGTCCCTACTAAAAATACAGAAATTAGCAGGGCGTGGTAGCGTGCGTCTGTAATCCCAGCTACTCAGGAGGCTGAGGCAGAAGAATCACTTGAATCCAGAAAGCGGAGGTTGCAGTGAGCTGGGATCATGCCACTGCACTCCAAGAGCAAGACTTTGTCTTAAAAACAAACAAAACAAAAACAAAAACAAACAAAAACCCAAATAAAACAGGGATAATGAAAAAATGTGGCAGAGCAGCAGTCTGAGCAAGCCTCTGATCCTGCCTGCATAGGCCAGCCCCCTAAGCCATCTGTGCCCTGCAGGCCACACTGGGATCCAATGTCCCACTCTGAACCCCAGATATCAAGCTCCACAGCAGAACAGATTTACAGTAATTTTGAAAATTTTCAAGGGCCGGGCGTGGTGGCTCACGCCTCTAATCCCAGCACTTTGGGAGGCCGAGGTGGGCGGATCACGAAATCAGGAGTTCAAGACCAGCCTGACCAACATGGTGAAAACTCGTCTCTATTAAAAATACAAAAAAAATTAGCCGAGCATGGTGGCTCATGCCTGTAATCCCAGCTACTCAGGAGGCTGAGGCAGGAGAATTGCTTGAACCCGGGAGGTGGAAGTTTCAGTGAGCTGAGATCACACCACTACATTCCAGCCTGGTGACAGAGGAAGACTCCATCTCAAAAAAAAAAAAAAAAAAAAAGAAAGAAAAAGAAAAGAAAAAATTTCTCCCAGCTGTCACAGTCGGAAACTGAGGAACCAAACTGGTCTGGCTAGTGTGGCTCCCTTCACCATACAGGCTCTAATTCTCCAAACTCAACACTGAGAGATCTGGGCAGAGGTCACAGCCCATCCTGCTGGGAATGTGGACTCAACAAGATGATCCCTGATGGTGCTGAGAAGGGGCCTGGCGTGGAGAGGGAACTAGTAAGGGCAGTTCTGATGAGCAGGGGCCCAGGCTGGTGAGCAGCTGGGGTTTCCCGTCAGCACCCCTGCTCCTGGCAGCCCAAGGTGGCCTCACAACCATGCCTGATCCAAGTCCCAGCTGTGTCCCTTCAGCATCCACTGACCTGAGTCTCAGGTCCCTTATGTGCAAAATGGGGACAATCCTTCTATGCACTAGGCAGTGAGACTCAAAGGAGAAGCTGCCCTTATGAGCACTCAGGGCTGGGCAGCGCCGGCGCCGTCCCATGCTGCATGTGGAGAGGCACAAAAACTGATCGTCAGCCAAGAAGGGAGTTACTCAGGCTCTTGGCAAGACTTGGGGATAGCCTACTTTGGAACCAGCTAAGGATGGGGTGGGAAAGAAGACTGAAGTTCCAACAGGATGGGGGGCGGCCAGCCTGGACCCAGAGGCCCTGGGTGCTTACCCAGGGTGGTGGTCCGGGAGTTCTCCCGCTTTATGTCCCAGAAGAGATCCCGCTGAGCAGGGTCCAGGGTGCCCCATTCTTCCCGGGAGAAATAGAATGGAATGTCTCCCAATGCCACAGGTCCCTGGAATGGGGCGAGAAGACCCGGCTCAGGGCTCCCTTGCTTAGGCCTCCCAGCAGCACTGGCGGGGACAGATGGGTCAGATGAAAGAGGCCTGATGGGACAGCAAGTCCCATTTTACAAACTCAACAGAGCCAAGTGCCTTAAAGAAGACAAAGGGACTGGTGACTCACATGGACCCCAGAGACAAAGCAGGTGTCCGTCGTCTCTCTGGTACGCCCCTCTTTAAGAAGAGCAGGAGGCTGGGCTGAAGGAGAAGAATGGAGCCTTAGAAAGGCCAGCCCAGGCCTGACACCGTTGCCTATGGCCTCCCCAACCTGTGTGCATTCACACATGCCCTAGACTTCACAGAGGGAGCTGTCCTGCCTATGACCCTTAGGGCAACACCGGTGACAGAGCTAAGTCCCTGCCCAGCCACTCTACTGCCCACAAGGACAGAGGCTTACTCACCGCTATGGCTGTGCTGCTCTTGGGGAACAGATGGCCGCCTCCGTGCCCCCACCATCGGGGGAGGCCCCTTGGCCTGAGATCCCTGGCCTGCAGCCTCGGGTTCCGCCTCCTCCAAGGGCACATCCTGTGCAGGAACCACAATATGCTCATCAGCCCGAGACCAGACCGGGGGAGACTGAGTTTATTCCCTGGGAAGGAGACACAGGACATGACCCTCAGGATGCTGGGGTGTGGGAAGGAGACCAATATGGTGCCCCAGGAAACTCCACAGGAGAATGTGATACCAGACAATGCTGTGTGCCCAAGGACGCTCCCCAATCATTCACGAGGCAAGAACCAGCCCTGAAAGGCCAGAATCACAGCCCCTTAGCAAGGGGGGAGCTGGGGACCCTCCTGCCAAAGGCAGAACCCCATCCCCTAGCCACTCATCAGAACCTCCCCAGATGCATCCAATGTGAAGGATCCGATATCCCACAAGGTAATAGGGGCCCCGGACAGCTCCACCTTCTAGCCTCACTCTGCAGCTGGCTCTCTGCACACCCTAGTGTCCCCAGAGCCAGGCCTAGAGCAAAATGCAAATAAACATCAGCAGACCCTGCATGGAGCTAAAACTTCCTTTCTGGAACATTCACACTTCAGCCCTATTGTTGCCTTCCACAGCCGCAAAAAATAAATCACATTTACTTTGGACTGCATCTTTCAGAAAGGCACCCATGGCACGCTGTGCTTGTCTGCCTGCTCCTGGGGCTCTGTGTCTCCCCTACCCTGTGAGCCTCTGGGAGACTTAACTCTGCAGGGTACCTATTCACCAGGTACCATCCAGGTGACTCTGGATATTGAAGGGCCCCTCACCTGCGGCCAGGCTTTCAATGGCTGCTTCTGTAGGTCCTCCACCAAGGCGACAGCCTCCTCGCCACTTCCTGGGTGCTGCTCGCGCACCCAGCCCTGGATCTCCCCTGGCAGCACCGTCAGGAACTGCTCCAGCACCAGCAGCTCCAGGATCTGCTCCTTGGTGCGCAACTCGGGCCGCAACCAGCGGCAGCAGAGCTCCCAGAGCTGGCTGAAGGCTTCGTGAGGCCCATGCACATCCCCATAGCAGAACTGCCGGAAGCGCTGGCGGCAGGCTTCGGAATCCCTGCTGTCCTCATGCTGGGCAGATTCCTGTTCCCAGGAAGAATCTTCCACTTTCACAATCAGAAGCCCTTCTCCCTCCCCAGGGGTCTGGTCCTGGGGCTCCAAGGGGGCTGCCATTCCCCTGGCCTGAGGCTCAGGGTTGGTCGGCCTCAACCTGGGCCCCAGAACCTGTACTTTCAGTCTCCCAGAGGGATCCCCTGTGGCAGCTGGGCCGGCATCTGGATGTGTACTCCTGGGGAAACAGCAAAATGGCAGGACTGAGGAGGAAGGATGTGGAATACAGGAGCAAACCCCAGGCTGAAGAGCCATCCAGTCCCATCCTTTCATGGCCCTGAAGCCTTTTCTAGGCTTTACTGTAATGCCTTGCTCACGTGACTCTATTAACACAGGCCCACAAGCTCTCATCCCAAAGCCAGAAATACAAACCCCGGGTATTTCATAACTCTTTGAAAGCAAAACCCAATATCAATCATTTGGCAGCACCACCTGACCTGATATAAGCATATTTATAATTTCAATTTATTCCACTAAATATAAATATTCAAAATTATGGCAGAAATATTAATAACATAGATCTTCAGTTTATAAAAATTCATTGAGCTATACCCACGGATGTGTTTTTCTGTATGGACATTATACATCAACTAAAAACCTTTTTTTTTTTTTTTTTTGAGAGAGTCTCACTCTGTTGCCCAGGCTGGAGTGCAGTGGTGCAATCTTGGTTCACTGCAACCTCTGCCTCCCGGGTTCAAGCGATTCTCCTGCCTCAGCCTCCCAAGTAGTTGAGACTACAGGCACCAGCTACCACGCCCGGCTAATTTTTGTATTTTTAGTAGAGACGAGGTTTCACCATGTTGGCCAGGATGGTCTCAAACTCCTGACCTTGTGATCCACCCGCCTTGGCCTCCCAAAGTGCTGGGATTACAGGCGTGAGCCACTGCGCCCCGCCTAATTAAAAAATTTTAACTGATGTGTTTCATTATTTAGTGTTGCCCCAGATCCCTCTGGAGATGTGCTTGATATATTGTATGTGCACTATATTAGTTTTCTCAAATTTGAAAACCTCTGAATTCTAAAACACATCTGGCCCTGAGGTGTCACAGAAGGCCTCACAGACACCATCCAAAGCCATTTATCCACAGGTACATATAGATGTATGACATCTTTATACCTTACATCGTTACTCTTCAATGAAAAGTGTATTATGCAACTTTCAGTAATCGATTTTTTGTTTCAACAATACAAATACAAACTGGCTGGGCTTGGTGGTTTATGCCTGTAATCCCAGCATTTTGGGAGACAGAGACAGGATGATTGCTTGAGGCCAGGGGTTCAAGACCACTTTGGGAAGACAATGTGAGACGCCATCTGTACCAAAAAACAAAAAAAGCCGGGTGGGGCTCCTGTAGTCCCAGCTACTGGGGAGGCTGAGGAGGGAAGATCTCTTGAGTCCATGAGTTTGAGGTTGCAATAAGCTATGATCGCACCACCGTACTCCAGCCTCGGCAACAGAGTGAGGCCGCCTCAAAAAAAAAAAAGTAAAAACACAAAAAGAAAAGAAAAAAATACAAACCATCGTAATAAAAAAGGGGGGAAGATTCAAACAATACAGAAGTCCGTAAAACTCTCCCTTCCTCAATGCAATTGTACCCCCCGACTTAACAGTCTGTCAAGTGACGTCCCAGACCTTTTCCTGTGCTTTTACTAAAAAAGCCATCCATGGGGGGAGAAAAGAAAAGAAAAAGAAGGTGCTTTATGTGTTTTTACATAAATGAGACCTTACTGCACAGACACCGGCACTATGAGCTTCCGCGGTATGGATACGCTCAGTTTCTTTTTTTTTTTTTTTTGAGACGGAGTCTCGCTCTGTCGCCCAGGCTGGAGTGCAGTGGCCGGATCTCAGCTCACTGCAAGCTCCGCCTCCCGGGTTTACGCCATTCTCCTGCCTCAGCCTCCCGAGTAGCTGGGACTACAGGCGCCCGCCACCTCGCCCGGCTAGTTTTTTGTATTTTTAGTAGAGATGGGGTTTCACCGTGTTAGCCAGGATGGTCTCGAACTCCTGACCTCGTGATCCACCCGTCTCGGCCTCCCAAAGTGCTGGGATCACAGGCTTGAGCCACCGCGCCTGGCCAGTTTCTTAATCAATACTCAAGTGATGCATTCGGGTTGTTTCCAATTATTTAGTCCACCCTAAGCGCTTTATTTATTCTCCTCCTCACAAGACCCCTGAAAGGTGCGTGCACCATTCTCATCCTCTGGTGACTTCAAAGAAGACTTTCCTCGAACAGGGCCAGGACTCACCAGGGTCGCTCAGCAGGACACGGCAGGCGGGAAGGTGAGCCAGCCAGAGGCCCGCGCTGTCCCCCGCAGCCTCGCCCGCGGGGAGAGCGGCGATCGTGCAGGGGCGTCTGCCCGCGGATCAAGAGGGCAGAACGGCGCGGGGGACCCAGCACTTCCTAGTAGTGCGCCCGCCCTTCGGCCTCTGCCTCGGGGCGCTGATCCCGGCCACCCGGAGCCCGGTGCTCGATGTCAGAGCCAGGCGGCCGGAGCACCCGTCCCCGCCCCCGAAACACACAACGCCCACCGCGACCCAAGAGACACCATTTCCGCCGCCAGTTCCCGGCGCCGGAAGTGGTCGCAGGGCTCGCTGGGAAACTACGCGGCGCAAGCATTCCCCAGCTCCCAGAAAGCCGTTTGTTTACTGACCCCGCCTTCTCCCTGACTGATGGCCAATGAACAGGAAGAATTCTCAGGCTCCCTATTAGAAGACGGAAACGCCATACGCGTCATACACCTGCATCCGGGAGGAAAGGCAACGCTCTGCTTCTAGATTTGCTTTGTTCTCTTTCGTCGCCGCTTTTCTTTCACATTTCCTTGCGCCTCTGGCCCTTGAGCGACAAAAGGGGGAAACCAAGGCTGGCCCGAGGAAAGGAGAGGGCACATGGCCTAGCCACGAGTGGAGCGCCTGCTGCGCCGGAAGGGATGCGCTGGAGCGGCCTTTTCCCTCCGCCACGGTCTTTCTATGCCAACTCGTAGGTGGGGGCCGAAAGGCCGTGGGCGGTGGACCTCGGGCCAGGGAGACTTGTTTCCAGCCTCTTGGGTCCCGTTCCTCCCAGTTCCCTGGAGAGGCATGGAGCTTCCTGCGAAATGCCGTCGGGTAAGGGGCGCGGAGCCTCCTGCGGCGATCCTCTGTCTTCGGGTCGCCTTAGCAGGACGCGGCAAGCGGGACACTGACCTGGCCGCAGTCCCCCGCTCTCCCACCAGCTGCTTAGTCCACGAGGAGCTGCGGGGCGTCAGGGATCCAACGGCCCGGAGGGATCTAGAGCAGGGGGGCTTGGGGTTCTCCTTTCCATACCCTTGGATCCTCTCCCACTCTCCACACCTCGACCCGGAGATGATCTCAGGCTCCAGATATCTTTCACAAATGGAAAGAGCTTTCTTGGTTTGTTTTGTCTTAATTTTGTAGGTGTTGCATGCTTGGAAGAGAAAATTAAGAAAATTAATTGGCAAATCATAAAGATAGCTTTCTCATGATAGCCACGAGGCTTGCTCCCTCACTCTGCTCATATGTCGCCCCCTCAAGGAATCCTTCCCCAGCTCTGTAAACAGCGTCAGCTCTGCCTTGCTTTTCTCCCTAATGTTTATCACTACCTGACATATACTTGTGTAATATTTGTTTCCCACGACTCAACGATAAGTGTTCATGAGGGCAGACACTTTTTAATGCCCTACCACGACCACCTAGAATTGTGCCTGGCACGTGGCAGATGCCTAGTAAATATTTGTTTAATGAATGAAGATAAAAAACATTTCTAGGCCGGGCGCGGTGGCTCCAGCCTGTAATCCCAGCACTTTGGGAGGCCGAAACGGGCGGATCACGAGGTCAGGAGATCGAGACCATCCTGACTAACGCGGTGAAACCCCGTCTCTACTAAAAAAAAAAATACAAAAAATTAGCCGGGCGTGATGGCGGGCGCCTGTGGTCCCAGCTACTCGGGAGGCTGAGGCAGGAGAATGGCGTAAACCCGGGAGGCGGAGCTTGCAGTGAGCTGAGATCCGGCCACTGCACTCCAGCCTGGGCGACAGCACAGAGCGAGATTCCGTCTCAAAAAAACCCCACACAAACAAAATTTCTAATACGACCATCCAGGAATAAGCACTGTTCATATTTTAGTCTGTTCTTACAGTTTTACTGTTCAGTTTTATGTCTGTGAATGTATATATATATTTTATATGTATATTTTATACATTATATATATTTTTTGAGACGGAGTCTCGCTCTGTCACCCAGGCTGGACTGCAGTGGCCCGATCTTGGCTCACTGCAACCTCTGCCGTCCGGGTTCAAGCGGTTCTCCTGCCTCAGCCTCCCGAGTGGCTAGGATTAGAGGCATGTGTCACCATGCCCAGCTAATTTAGTATTTTTAGTAGAGATGGGGTTTCTCCATGTTGGTCAGGCTGGGCTCGAACTCCCGACCTCAGATGATCTGCCCGCCTCGGCCTCCCAAAGTACTGAGATGACAGGCATGAGCCAGCATGCCTGGCAGAATTTTCATATTTTAAGTCCCCCACCGTTGGACACTTACACTGTTTCCATCTTTCTGTATTTGCAGATATGCTTCTACATACACCTTTATGCATTTGCTTGAACATTTCCCTGAGAAAAACCAGAAATGGAATTGCCAAATTACTTTGTGTACATATTTCCAAACTGTCCTCCAGAAAGAATGTAATGCTTTGAACTTCCACTTGAGAATCAAATGTTTACCTTCCTCTGTTCCTCCAGATTTGGACATCCACAGTGTTCAGCCGTTGTTGTGGCATTCTAGTTCAATTGGGAAACAGCTTGATGTAGCGTCCCCAGGTCCACAGTAATTAATATTAAACTTTTTTTTTTTTTGGTGCAGTGCTGCAATTTCGTGGCTCACTGCAACCTCCACCTCCCAGATTCAAGCGATCCTCCCACCTCAGCCTCCCTAGTACCTGGGATTACAGGTGCACACCACCACACCAGGCTAAGTTTTGTATTTTTAGTAGAGATGGGGTTTCACCAGGTTAGCCAGGCTGGTCTTGAACTCCTGACCTCAAGGAATCTGCCTGCCTCAGCCTTCTTCCAAAGTGCTGGGATTACAGGTGAGAACCACTGTGCCTGTCCTATTAAACTTAAATCGTGACAGTTACCATGTATGGAGTGTTTATATTGCCAGGCACTGAGCTAAGTCCTTTACATCTCGTGCTTATTCTGTGCAACAGCCTGATGGGAGAAATTCCATGAATATAGTTAACATTTCCTTGATTTCTAGGGAAGCTGGATATGTTTTCTTTTTTCAAGTATTATTTCTATTTATCCTTTTGTGAATTGCCTGTTATTTTCATTGGAATGTACTTTTTTTTTTTTTGATAGAGTCTCATTCTGTTGCCCAGGCTGGAGTGCAATGGTGCGATCTCAGCCCGTTGCAAACCTTTGCCTCCCGGGTTTAAGCAATTCTCTTGCCTCAGCCTCCCAAGTAGCTGGGATTACAGGCAACCACCACCACACCTAGTTAATTTTTTGTATTTTTAGTAGAGACGGGGTTTTGCCATGTTGGTCATCCTGGTCTCGAACTCTGACCTCAGGTCATCCACCCACTTCAGCCTCCTGAACTGCTGGGATTACAAGCGTGAGCCTACGCGCCCGGCCACACCATTGTTTTGAAGAGAAAATTTGGTAAAAATAATTGTTCAGTTGTAAAGATGGTTACCCAACTGGGTAAGAGAGATTTCTAAGAGTTACAGAATAGCAACTGCAGGAAGGAACTTGTGCCCTTAGGACTGAGGAAGTAAAAAGGGAGGAAACTTGGAAACACGAAAGAGCCCTTCCCCTTTCAATTCAAGGCAGAGACTGGACCTCAGAAGAGGGAGTGGGTTCCCCGAGAACTCACTGCTGGTGGACAGCGGAAAGGGCAGGAGCCGGACCAAGGTGAGGACAACGGAAGTGAAGGCCACTGGCTACCTCTCCTGCCCTCCGCTGGCCGCGTTGGAGAACTGCACCAGGAAGAAGACAGCCCCTCCCCTCCGCTCTGAGCTGACAGTGTTCCTCCATCGCCCTCTATTGGAGAAAAACAACATCAAGCTGGCTAGCAAGGAACTGTGTACAGAGTCCAGCTGGGTATCACACTGGATCTCACCCAAAGCTGAGATGTCATCTAGGTCAGTATCACAGAGCAGAACGAAAAGATGTGTTTGGGCTGAGAGGCCACACATTGGTAACTGGCACATGAACTGTATTTTCTTTTTTTTTTTTTTTTTGAGACGGAGTCTTGCTCTGTCACCCAGGCTACAGTGCAGTGGCACGATCTCAGCTCACTGCAAGCTCCGCCTCCCGGTTTTACGCCATTCTCCTGCCTCAGCCTCCTGAGTAGCTGGGACTACAGGCGCCCGCCACCTCGCCCGGCTAGTTTTTTGTATTTTTAGTAGAGACGGGGTTTCACCGTGTTAGCCAGGATGGTTTCGATCTCCTGACCTCGTGATCCGCCCGCCTCGGCCTCCCAAAGTGCTGGGATTACAGGCTTGAGCCACCACGCCCGGCTGAACTGTATTTTCTATTGAGCATTGCTGGTATATGGCAAGTTTGCATAAAATTATATTGAAATTGACCACCTAATTATACTTTCTTATTCCTTCTGATAATTTTTCACGTGTTCTTTTTCTTTCTTTTTTTAGAGGGATTCTCACCCTGTCACCCAGGCTGCAGTCCAGTGGCACAATCTCGGTTCACTGCAAGCTTCGCCTCCCAGGTTCATGCCATTCTCCTGCCTCAGCCTCCCGAGTAGCTGGGACTACAGGCACCTGCCACCATGCCTGGCTAATTTTTTGTATTTTTAGTAGAGACGGGGTTTCACTGTGTTAGCCAGGATGGTTTATATCTCCTGACCTCATGATCCGCCCACCTCAGCCTCTTTTTTTGTATTTTTAGTAGAGATTTCACCATGTTAGCCAGGATGGTCTCGATTTCCTGACACCATGATCTGCCCACCTCAGCCTCCCAAAGTGCTGGGATTACAGGCGTGAGCCACAGTGCCCGGCCATTTTTTGTTTTGTTTTGTTTTTTGTTTTTTTGAGATGGAGCCTTGCTCTGTGGCCCAGGCTGGAGTACAGTGGTGCGATCTTTGCTCACTGCAACCTCCATCTCCCACGTTCTAGCAATTATCCTGCCTCAGCCTCCCAAGTAACTGGGATTACAGGAGCACACCACCACATCTAGCTAATTTTTTGTATTTTTAGTAGAGACAGGGTTTCACCATGTTGGCCAGGCTGGTCTTGAACTCCTGACCTCGTGATCCGCCCTCCTTGGCCTCCCAAAGTGCTGGGATTACAGGCATGAGCCACCACGCCTGGACCCTTTTTTTTTCTAAAATGGAGTCTTTCTCGGTTGCCCAGGCTGGAGTGCAGTGGTGTGATCTCAGCTCACTGCAACCTTCCCCTCCCAGGTTCAAGCAGTTCTGCCTCAGCCTCCCAAGTAGCTGGGATTACAGGTGTGCGCCACCATGCCCGCTACTTTTTGTATTTTTAGTAGAGACGAGGTTTCACCATGTTGCCCAGGCTGGTCTCGAACTCCTGACCTCAAGTGATCTACCTGCCTTGGTCTCCTATAGTGTTGGGATTACAGGCATGAGACATCACTCCCAGCCCACTGTTTTTCACTAGCTAGAAAATATAAGGTGGCTGGGCGCGGTGGCTTACGCCTGTAATCCCAGCACTTTGGGAGGCGGAGGTGGGTGGATCACAAGATCAGGAGATCGAGACCATCCTGGCTAACACGGTAAAACCCCGTCTCTCCTAAAAATAAAAATAATTAGCTGGGTATGGTGGCGGGCACCTTGTCCCAGCTACTCGGCAGGCTGAGGCAATTGAATCACTTGAACCCGGGAGGCGGAGCTTGCAGTGAGCTGAGATCGTGCCACTGCACTACAGCCTGGGCGACAGACTCCATCTCAAAAAAAAAGATTGACAGAATGAGTATAAATTCTGGACACACACAAAAAAACTTTACTTCATTATTTATAGACTATATATATATATATATATATATTTTCTTTGTGATGGAGTCTCGCTCTGTCGCCCAGGCTGGAGTGCAGTGGTGCCATCTCGGCTGGCTGCCAGCTCTGCCTCCCAGGTTTGCACCATTTTCCTGCCCCAGCCTCCCGAGTAGCTGGGATCACAGGTGCCCGCCACCATGCCCAGCTAATTGTTTGTATTTTTAGTAGAGACGCGGTTTCACTGCATTAGCCAGGATGGTCTCAATCTCCTGACCTCATGATCCGCCCGCCTCAGCCTCCCAAAGTGCTGGAATTACAGGTGTGAGCCACCGCGCCCAGCCTCTGTCAATCCTACAGCATTTACAACTCTCAAAACAATGTTAAAAATTGAAGACTGCAGTCAAAATTGTCTGGGATCTTAAGTTCATGAAATTGCTTTTTATAACATGTGATTAAGTATCTATTGTTGGTCTCTGATACGTATTTGTGCAAAAGAACAAGACAGGGTCTTGTTCTTTCACCCAGGCTGCAGTGCAGTTGTGCAATCACTGCTCACTGTATCGTGGAGCACCTGAGCTCAAGTGTCCTCCAACCTCAGCCTCCCAAGTAGCTAGAACTACAGGCACCCACCTCTACGCGTGGCTGATATTCATGTTCTTGTTAAGGACGTTCTATATATTCACATTTCCAGCAGAAAGACTTCTAGTTATTCCCCAATATCTGTTCTCCCCTTCTATAACGGGAGCTTTTTGATGGACACATCAAAAAGAATTGCTTGAACTTGGGAGGGGAAGATTGCAGTCAGCCATGATCGCACCACTGCACTGCAGCCTGGGTGACAGAACCGTTTAAGAAATAAAAAAAAAAGAAAAATAGAGAGGACTGGGTGTGGTGGCTCATACCTGTAATCCAAGCACTTTGTGAGGCCCAGGCAGGTGGATTACGAAGCCAAGAGTTCAAGAGCAGGCTGGACAACATAGTGAGACCTTGTCTCTACAAAAAAAAAAAAAAAAAAAAAGACTGGGTGCAGTGGCTCATACCTGTAATCCCAGCAGTTTGGGAGGCTGAGGCAGACACATCACCTGAGGTCAGGAGTTCAAGACCAGCCTGGCCAACATGGCGAAACCCTGTCTCTACTAAAAAAACAAAAAATTAGCTGGGTGTGGTGGTGGGTGCCTGTAATCCAAGCTACTTGGGTGGCTGAGGCAGGAGAATCGCTTGAACCTGGGAGGCAGAGGTTGCACTGAGTCACACCATTACACTCCAGCCTGTGCAATAGAGCAAAACTGTGTCTATATATATATGTGTGTGTATATATATATATATATGTGTGTGTATGTGTATATATATATATATATATATTTTTTTTTTTTTAGTTAGCTAGGCTTGCTGGCACCTTAGTCCCAGGTAGTCAGGAGGCTGAGAATGGAGGATCAGTTGAATACAGGAATTCCATCCAGGCAACTGTGAACCAGGATCATGCCACTGCATACCAGCCTTGGCAACAGAGCTAGATACTATCTCTAAAAAATAAGTGAAAGTAAAGAGTATCTTTACTCCTTATATGTATTTGTATAATTTCTTCTAAGGGACATTGGCTACCCATAATTTCTATATCTTCTTGAGTAGATTTTGATAGTTTATATTTTCCAGAAAATCATTTCTTTTTTTTTAATTAATTTATTTTTTTTTAATTTTTATTTATTTATTTATTTATTTATTTATTTATTTATTTATTTGAGGCGGAGTCTCGCTCTGTGGCCCAGACTGGAGTGCAGTGGCCGGATCTCAGCTCACTGCAAGCTCCGCCTCCCGGGTTTACACCATTCTCCTGCCTCAGCCTCCTGAGTAGCTGGGACTACAGGCGCCCGCCACCTCGCCCGGCTAGTTTTTGTATTTTTAGTAGAGACGGGGTTTCACCGTGTTAGCCAGGATGGTCTCGATCTCCTGACCTCGTGATCCGCCCGTCTCAGCCTCCCAAAGTGCTGGGATTACAGGCTTGAGCCACCGTGCCCGGCCTCAGAAAATCATTTCTTTCATCTACAATTTCAAATTTATTAACAGAGTTGTGCATAGTATTCACATGTGATTAAAAATTTTAAATTTGGAATTGTGAGATGGCACTTCATTGCCCCAGGAGGGGCAGCTTCAATGATGGAGGGGCCGCAGGCTGCAGGGAACCTGAGTCCCTGATCACTTTGTGGGGCAGGGCTGCCGAACTGGCCCACCCCAGACTGCCTGCCTCCTGCCCACCTCCAGATGCTACCATGAGAAATAGGCTTCTGTCTCATTAAAGACCCTGTTGAAGACCCAGCACACAGTAAGTGCTCAATAAACAGCAGCTAGTCCCAGGGAACTATATACATCACCAGGCATACCCCCAGGAGGGTGGGGCATGTGACAGAGTGAAGGAAAACAGCACAGGACAGACACAGGAGGGTCCATCTGTCTGACAAGTATGCAGTGGTATGACCCGGGCAAGAAGTCAAGTTCAGGGAACTTCTGTTCTGTAGCAGCTCTTCGCAGGGCAGGCGAGTGCCCACAAAAGGCAGTTCCAAAGGAAGTTCCTTCCTCACCTATCAGTTCTTTTTTGGATGGGCAGGAAGCACTTCTTTGAGAAGACCCAGGGCCCTGGTTAGAAACACTTGTTTCTGGACCCAGCAGGGAGTAAATTTTGCTGCCCACTGTCTTTACCATCGCGTTGTTTTTATTAAATGGATTTCTGTATTGAGAAGCAGTAGAGCTGAACAGTTACAGTCAAGTGCTCTGGAGTTCAATGGACCTGGATTTCAATCTCAGCTCCACTGCAAATATCAGAGATCCTGGGAGGTGACAGCCTCTCCGAGCTGAGTCTTCTCTTCTGTAGAATGGGGATAATAATGACGCCTTTAAGGATTGATGCAATGACGGAAGATGACATAGGTCAAGTGAAAACATTTGTTTGCTGCAAACTTGACAGTTAAAAAAGCATAGGACACAGCATGGGGGCAGCCAGCAGATGGCAGTAGTAACCCTTGGTATTGGCATATTACCACTGTAATCTATTTCTTCATTTAGAGACAGGGTCTCACTGTGTCAGGCCGGAGTGCAGTGGCATGGGGACAGCCAACAGATGGCAGTAGTAGCCCATGGTATTGGCATATTAGCGCTGTAATTTATTTATTTAGAGACCAGGAGTCTCGCTGTGTCACCCAGGCTGGAGTGAAGTGGCATGACCATAGTTGACTGCAGCCTCGACCTCCCCAGCTCAAACAATCCTACCCCCTCAGCCTCCCCAATAGCTGGGACTACAGGTGCATGCCACCATGCCTGAACAACATAGTGAGACCCTGACTCAAAAATGATATATAAATAAAATAATAGGTCGGGCGCGGTGGCTCACTCCTGTAATCCCAGCACTTTGGGAGGCTGAGGTGGGCGGATCACGAGGTCAAGAGATCAAGGCCATCCTGGTCAATATAGTGAAACCCCATCTCTACTAAAAATATAAAAATTAGCTGGGCATGGTGGCGCACGCCTGTAGTCCTGGCTACTCTGGAGGCTGAGGCAGGAGAACTGCTTGAACCCGGGAGACGGAGGTTGCAGTAAGCCGAGATCGTGCCACTGCACTCTAGCCTGGCGACAGAGCGAGACCCCATCTTAAATAATAATAATATAATAAAATAAACCGTTTCGTTGAGACACTTGTGTCCTTTGAAATATACTTGTCACTGTTCTTTGCTTGCATTGGAACCCCATAGTGCATGGCCAGACCCAATCCAATATGCCCATTCTATCTGCTGCTCCCATGGAAGGTTCTGGGTCATCCCCTGGATCTAGGGCCCCTGTGGCTGAGACACAGTTATCAAGCAGGTGGCATGGCCACCCTGCCCCCAGCGCTTCTCTTGTGCCTTGGAACAGAGGAGCTGGCAAGAGGAATTAGAGAGTCCATGCAAGTCTCCCAAGGCCCCCAAATTTTTGGTGCTACCCACATGGCCCCCTGACTTACCTACCTCTTCAGTGCTGCCTTGTTGTCCCCATTCTGCCTCTTTAGCTGCGCTGGCTGGAGTTTCTTCAGTGTTTACTTGGGGAAGTGGTTTACCCCAATGCTTTGAAGCAACAGAATCTCCTTGTCCAGGAATCGTAAGAGGAAGTACAACATGTAGGAGATAGCAGTGGCTGCTCTGATTATAGCTGGTGCCTGAGATTTGCCCAGCTGGCTATATCCTTCATTGTCCCTAAAGCTCCAAAGTGGACTGTTGTAGCCCCATGAGGGCCACAGTTGGAAAAACAGGCTCCAACACTATCCACTGCCTGACATTTTGGGGAGGTTCCCATAGTTCCGCATGGGTGCTGCCTGCTTGCCTGGGGGATCTTGGATTTTTTTTTGTTGTTTCTTGTTTTTGAGACGGAGTTTTGCTCTTGTTACCCAGGCTGGAGTGCAATAGCGCAATCTCAGCTCGCTGCAACCTCTGCCTCCTGGGTTCAAGGGATTCTCCTGTCTCAGCCTCCTGAGTAGCTGGGACTATAGGCACCCACCACCGCGCCCGGCTAATTTTTATATTTTTAGTAGAGGCGGGGTTTCCCCACATTGGCCACGCTGGTGTCGAAGTCCTGACCTCTGGTGATCCACCTGCCTCAGACTCCCAAAGTGCTGGGATTACAGGCATGAGCCACTGTACCTGGCTGGCTGGGTGCTCTTGTAACCACACAATGGGTTCTCCTTGCCGGCTGCCCAGATGGAGCCAGTTAATCAATACAGGGAATTGCAATAGAGAAACGGCTTAATTCACACAAAGTTGGCTGAATGGGAAACCGGAGTTTTATTACTCAGATCAGTCGCCCTGAAAATTCAGAGGCTGGGGTTTGTTAAGATAATTTGGCAGCTATGGGGGCCATGGAGTGAGGAGTGCTGATTGGTTGGGCCTGAGATGAAATCACAGGTTGTCTAGTCGGTTCTTGTTGTCTTCCCTTCCTGGGTGGGATCGAAGAACTGGTTGAGCCAGATTATTGGTCTGGGTGGCGCCAGCTGGTGCATCACAATGCAGGGTCTGAAAAATCCCTCCAGCACTAATCTTAGATGTTAAGATAGTGATGTTATCCCTAGGAGCAATGGGAGAAGTTTGGAATCTTACAGCCTCTGGCTGCATGACTCCAAAACCATAATTTCTAATCTTGTGGCTGATTTGTTAGTCTTACAAAGGCAAGCTGGTCCCCAGGCAAGAAGGGGGTTTGTTTTGGTAAAAGGCTGTAACTATAAACTAAATTCCTCCCAAAATTAGTTCAGCCTACACCCAGAAATGAACAAGAGCAGCTTGGAAATTAGAAGCAAGATGGAGGCTGGCCACGGTGGCTCACGCCTGTAATCCCAACACTTTGGGAGGCTAAGGCAGGCAGATCACTTGAGATCAGGAGTTTGAGACCAGCCTAGCCAACATGGTGAAACCCTGTCTCTACTAAAAATACTAAAACGAGCTCAGCGTGGTGGTGCATGCCTGTAATCCCAGCTATTCAGGAGGCTGAGGCATAAGAATCATATAAACCCGGGAGGTGGAGGTTGTAGTGAGCTGAGATCATGCCTCTGTGCTTCAGCCTGGGCAACAGCAAGACTCTGTCTCAAAAAAAAAAAAAAAAAAAAAAGAAAGGAAGAAAGAAAAATATGCGAGCTGCTAAGCTAGGCAGTTCTGGCTTAAGATCATGATATTGCACACAACACACCAACGAGGACCCCAGTCCTCTGGCACTGGAGGACCCACTTGGAAGGCAGATCACTCACATGGCTCTTGGCAGGAGACCTCAGTTGCTCCCCACATAGGCCTCCCTATAGGACTGCTTGAGTGTCCCATTTGCCAAATGATCTACATATGTTCCGGTTTTGACTGGCTGCTCTGCAATGTGGGCCGTTATCTAGCAGATTCAGTGGGGCTTGAAGTGTCAGTTCCTGCTGCAGGGATGTTATATGGAACCTTTGGTGGGCCGCTATAGATGAATCATAATATAAACGTGTGCTAGTTATTGATTACGTCCCAGTTCCTGGATTGCCTGCTGTGTGAAATGGTTGTGGCCCTTTAGTTTTTCCTTTACCAGCTGGCACGATCTTATGCTTTGTCAGTAGAGGGCGCTGGAGAGACATTTCGGGAGAGTGGAGTTTCCCTTCCGGCTTCTGGTGTGTTCTCTCCAGGCTCCGGCATGACGAGTGTCTTCCGAGTCTGGCTTCTGCAACACACAGGGCTTCGCCAGCACCCAGCTCCTGCAGCATGGGCAGCTCCTGTGACAGCAGGCGCCCACAGCCTGCAAAGCTTCTCCAGTGCCGCCTCCTCAGTGAACCGCAACCAGCGGCACCTAGCAGCTTTCTCCACCACTCTCTTCAGGTAGTTCTGTGCGCGTCTCTCATGAGACACCTCCCAGTGAGCAGTTTTTTCTACCCCTGAGGATGGATTTCCAGCAAATTCTGCCCATGTGGTACCACAGCCACTTCTCTGCCATTCAGTTAAACTGCAGTTAAACCTCTTCAAGGTCTGGATTTAAGCCCAGGGACCGGGAAACCTCTTGCTTGAGTGCTGGAACTCAGGCCAAGAAGGTATGGCTGCTGCTCTCTGCTGTGACACAAGAGAATGAGAGTTCTCTTTACTTCTTACCAGCCAACCTCTTGAAAATACCAAGGTTTTTTTTTTTGTTTTTTTTTTTTTTTTTGAGACAGGGTCTCGCTCTATTCCCCAGGCTGGAGTGCAGTGGCTCACTGCAACCTCTGCTTCCTGGGTTCAAGTGATTCTCCCTGCCTCAGCCTCCCGAGTAGCTGGGATTACAGGCATGTGCCACCACGCCCGGCTAATTTTGTATTTTTAGTAGAGACGGGGTTTCTCCATGTTGGTCAGGTTGGGCTCAAACTCTCGACCTCAGGTGATCCACCCGCCTTAGCCTCCCAAAGTGCTGGGCTTCCAGACATGAGCCACAGCACCCGGCCTAAGCCCTTTATAGCTTAATTCTATATATTGAATTTTCCCAGTTCAAATTACTGTGTGCTTCCCCTCTCCTGATTGGACCTTGCTTGATACAAAATTAGTACAAGGAGTGGTGTCAAGAGATAGATGCACAAAGAAGGGATATGGGGACTGATTTGGGTATTTGGGTTTGAGTGCAGACTGAGCTGCTTGACAATGAGAAATAGGATCTTTATTAGTAAGGGTTCTCCAGAAACAGAATAACAGAATCGATATATACGTGTGTGTGTGTGTGGAGAGAGAGCTTTTATGTAGATATATATATTATATATATACACACACACACACTAAGGTATTGGCTTACATGATTATGGCGGTTGAGAAGCCCCATAACCTGCTCTCTGTAAGCCGGAGACCCAAGAAGGTCAATGGTGTAGTGTTTTTTTTCAGACGGGGTCTCCCTCTGTTGCCCAGGCTGGACTGCAGTGGCACAATCACAGCTCACTGAAGTCTTGACTTCCCCAGCTCAAGCAGTCTTCCCATCTCAGCCTCCTGACCAGCTGGGACTACAGGTGGACACCACCACACCCAGCTAATTTGTTCCATATATATATATATATATATATATGTATATATATATATATAGATTTTTTTTTTTTTTTAATAGAGATGGCCTCTCCCTATATTGCCTAGGCTGGTCTCGAACTCCCCTGGGCTCAAGCTATCCGCCTGCCTCTGCCTCCTAAAGTGCTGG
>NC_045450.1:3083600-3114808 GCF_002776525.5 Piliocolobus tephrosceles | reverse complement strand
CACAGGTGGACACCCCCACACCCCGCTAATTTGTTCCATATATATATATATATATATATATATATATATATATATATATTGATTTTTTTTTTTTTTTTAATAGAGATGGCCTCTCCCTATATTGCCTAGGCTGGTCTCGAACTCCCCTGGGCTCAAGCTATCCGCCTGCCTCTGCCTCCTAACAGTTTTGTAATTTTAAGGCCTGAGAGCCAAACGCCAGTGGTGTAGATACCAATTCAAGACTCAAGGCCTGAGAATCAGGAGCACAAGACCAGGAGATCAACGTCCCAGTACCCAGGTCTCAAGTACTCAGACACAGAGAGAATTCAAGCTTCCTCTGCCTTGATGTTCTATTTAATTCCATACTGGATGAATGCTGCCCACCCATGTTGGGAGCTGTCTGCTTTACTCACTCGGCCAATTCAAACATTAATATCTTATTGAGAAACCCTCACAGACACACCCAGAAATAATGTTTAACCAGCTGTCTGGGCATGCTTTGGCCCAGTATGGTTTATACATGAAATTAACCATCACAGGATGCTGGTTATCCGCGGCATGCAGTGATAGCACAGTTCATCAAGCAGCCACCTGCAGGTGATGATGAAGTGCCAATGAAAGCATGTACCTGGTGGGAACAAGTAGCTGCCGCACTCGGCCATTGCGGTGTCCACAGATGTATCATGATTATGCAACCATGGGATGGGATACATGATTTTTAGCGCACTTGAGCATTTACAGTAAGAAAATGGCAAGCTCAAATCCCTTAGCTCAGTTCAAGTCACGGTCTGAGAACCTGAGAACTTCTGTGATAGCTTAAGAGCAGCACTTATTTCTTATAGCCATAATAGCATCACTGAAAATCAAACAGAAAACTTTAGAGTCACTGAATAATCATGACAGCTAAATTCCCAGTCCCAACACATTTCTCACGTGAAAGCTACTGTGCAGATTGGTAAAGACGGTCATTCTGGCCAAGTGTAGTGGTTCAGTCCTGTAATCCTAGTTACTCGGGAGGCTGAGGCAGGAGAATCGCTTGAACCTGGGAGGTGGAGGTTGCAGGGGGCTGAGATAGTGCCACTGCACTTCCACACTGGGCAACAGAGCGAGACTCTATCTCAAAAAACAAAACAAAATGAAAAACAGAAGGTGATCCTGAAACTCAAAGTGGGGATATATGTTTGGACCCAGATGAAATTGACAGTCTTGATTCCTTAAGTCACTCTGAGCCTCCTTTACTGGTAGAACTAGTTTGCCCTCAGTATCTGAATAGATTAGCCTTTCTCTGCTTGAAAACCTTAGGATAACCTCCCCAGGGGCAGATGACCTAAAAGGGGATGTCCATTCTCCTGAAACCCCCCCACAATTGCGCTGCATTGCCAGGAAACTCATAACAACTAGGGTTGTCTCAACAGAGTCTATATGTGTGTGGAGAGAGAAAGGCTGCGCAAGTGTGTGCAAGAGACAGAGAGAGGGGGGAAAGATACACATTATGACCCAGGAGGAAATAGCTTATACACTAAAATAATTCACTTTGTTAATACAAACTAGCAGAAACCTGGGGAACAGGTGCAAGAGTGGATTCTAAGGATAGCATACCAAAGTGGACAGAATATAAAAAGAGATAAGATTAGACCGGGTGTAGTGGCTCACGCCTGTAGTCCCAGCACTTTGGGAGGCAGAGGCAGGAGGATCATCACTTGAGCCCAGGAGTTTGTTGTCAGTTTGGGCCACATAGCTGAAACATAAAATACAAAAATTAGCGGGGCGTGGTGGTGAGCACCTATAGTCCCAGCTACTCAGAAGGCTGAGGTGGGAGGGTCACTTGAGCCTGAGAGGTCAAGGCTGCAGTGACCTGTGATCATGCCACTGCACTTCAGTCTGGGTGACAGAACAAGACTGTGTCTCACACACACACACACACACACACACACACACACACAAAATGAGAAATCAAATTCAATGATATAGGTGCATTTAGTAGATTTCAAATTGAATGTTAGCATGTGTGGTGTTGGTGGCTTTTTAGCAGTTTACTCCATTGGTTGGCTGAAATTTGGACTCAATGGTGGCCTTCAGTTGTTAACAAGGTTGAGATGGCTGAAGTGGCATGATAGGAAAGAAGGAACCCAAAAGCTCCTTTTCCTTAGAGAGATGGAAATGTTGAGTGGCCTTATCATGGGTGACCTGTGTACCCACCCCATCCCCAGCTATCTTTTACCAGTAGACACTGGCTTCACTAAGTCTCTGAGAAAGGCATTAATGACAGGATCACCTGAATCCTTGAAAAGCTCTGTGGTTGCTCGGTTGCTCTGTGAGATTTGTGTTCATCTTCATGACTAGCCTAGGGCTTTGTTAGTTGAGGACACAAAAATCGCTGTCTTAAGTTACTGAGGTGCAGGCCATTCATTGGGTGCCGCCTTTACAACAGGCAGGAAGCCCGCCTGACCCCATGTGTCAGGTTGCCAGGGGAGCATGCGATGAGGAAGGCTGGACTATCTTCACAGGACACCAGGGAGAAGCCTCAAGCCACAGCCTCCTGACAAGTCTCAGCTCTCCAGCCTCATTTCCTGGCTCCCCTCCCCTCCACACAGGGGGTGGGGCGGGGAGGGTTGGGGGGTCATTTCAGCTCCTAGGCACCAATCTCCTCCACGTGTTTGTCCTGTTCCCTTTGTTTGAAAGGTTCTTACTCCAGATCCTCATAAAACGGCTTCTCACTGTTCCAGTCTCAGCTTAAATGTCCCCTCCTTGGAGGGGTCTTCCCTGACAATGAAGCACGACCCTCCTCTCCTGCTTTACCTAGTTCATTTCTTTCTGGCATTTGTCACTACTTGAAGTTAAAGTGTGTGCCATGTATGTGTCTGTCAGTCTCCCCCACCACAGTGGAACCTCATGAGGGCAAGGGTCTTGTCTGGAATCTTCATCACTTAAGACTCAACATTTAGCAAGGGACCTTTGCTAAATCAGCAGGCATTCATTTCCTATTTGAAAAATGAACAAGTGAGGCCAGGCGTGGTGTCTCACACCTGTAATCCCGGCACTTTGGGAGACCAAGGCCGGCGGATCACTTGAGGTCAGGAGTTCGAGACCGGCCTGGCCAACATGGTGAAACCCCATTAAAAATACAAAAATTGGCTGGGCGCGGTGGGTCACGCTTGTAATCCCGGCACTTTGGAAGGCCGAGGCAGGGGGATCACGAGGTTAGGAGTTCGAGACCAGCCTGGCCAACATAGTGAAACCCCGTCTCTACTAAAAATACAAAAATTAGCTGGGCATGGTGGCAGGCGTCTGTAATCCCAGCTACTCGGAAGGCTGAGGTGGAAGAATCGCTTGAACTCGGGAGGCGGAGGCTGCAGTGAGCCGAGATCGCGCCACTGCACTCCAGCCTGGGCAACGAAGCAAGACTCCATCTCTGGGGAAAAAAAAGAAAAAAGAAAAATGAACGTATGAGGAACGCAGCAAAGCCCCTACTGTTAACGTTTGCCGCCCTCTGTCCCACAGGCACTCCAGAGCCGCGAGCAGCCTCGCACAGCCCACGAGTTTCTTCTGCTCCCCCGGAAGAGGACACGGTCTCCTTCCTGGCCGCTCTCCGCCGGCCGTACCGCACGACAGCTGGCAGCACCGTCGGGCACTGCTCGGGAGTTAGGAAGATGCCCCAGCTTCGAGGCACGTGCAGCGAACACACCCAGCCGTGGTGCAGGAGCCAGTGCCGCAAATTGGCAGGCAGTCCTCGGGGCCGGAAGTGGCCCTGGCCCTGCGCCGTATGCTTTCTAGGACTGCAGGAGGCTCGGCATCTAGGTGATAGACCCAGGAAGTCAGTGCCGGGGCGGGGCGCGCTGTGAGGACTGAGGTCTGCTGCGAAGCCGAGGCCAGCCCCGTGGTCTTCGCTACCTTCGGCAACCAACGCCCAGAGAAGGGTAAGAGGGAATGTTTCAAAGACTGAAGCCTGGAGCTGTTGCCGGGGCAACCGTGCGGCTTGGGGCGTGGCGAGGGAGGAGGGCCGGACACAAACGTTTGCCGTGATTGGCTGGTTCTGCTGGAGCCGTCTCGATGGCTGATTGGCTAAGGGCAGAGAGGGGCGTGGCCTCCTGGATTCAGTCCTGCGGGAGATAGGGCCGAAGAGTGAGAGGCTGGGCCCAAGGGACCCTGCGGACTCTGGGCCTCACTACACGGTCGGGCCCGGGAGTTGGGAGACAGTATTCCAGGCTAGGAGGGCACTGAGGCCGATGCCCCCGGCCCAGGGCATCGGCCTAAAAATACAAAAACTTAGCCAGGCAGAGGGCCGATGCCCCCGGCCCTCTGCCCTCACCGTGCTCCTGACACCGCATCAGTGAGGATCTAGTAGGGTTCTCTAGTGGCCGAGAAGCCCCGAGGAAGCCAAGGAAACCTCTGAACCTGCTCACCCTCTACCCAGGGAGACACCAAGACCCTTCCCTGGCTTCTTGCCTCCAGCCTCCCACTTCTCAGTGATGCCCGTAACCCACCAAACTATGAGTACCCTTCAGCCTGGCGTTCCAGGCCCTTCCATGGCACAGCCACTACTCCTCCCTGTCTTATTTGTGCTTGTCGAATATTTCCCAAACTGCGAAGTTCCACTGTTAAGATACTTTTGCCAGATCTGTCCCACAATGGGGCCTCTGGAGGGATCCCTAGAGGGAGAAGTGGGCCAGCCCTAGGGAATGGCCATCTGCAGGCACCGTCCACGGGGCCCTTGGAACCCGTGTCCCTGCACTCTGCCACAAAAGGGGAAACATTTCTCCAGGATACTTTGTGCTGTCTGGGCTCCCTGGAGGCCAGAGTGAAGTGTTTGTTTTGTTTTGTTTTTGCGAAGGAGTCTCGTTCTGTTGCCCAGGCTGGAGTGCAGTGGCGCAATCTTGGCTCATTGCAACCTCCACCCCTCCAGGTTTAAGCACTTCTCTGCCTCAGCCTCTGGAGTAGCTGGGATTAACAGGAGCGTGCCACCATGCCTGGCTAATTTTTTGTATTTTTAGTAGAGACAAGGTTTCACCATCTTGGCCAGGCTGGTCTTGTACTTCTGACCTCGTGATCCACCCGCTTCTGCCTCCCAAAGTTCTGGGATTACAGGCGTGAGCCACCGCGCCTGGCCCAGAGTGAAGTTTTTAAATAACTCCCTAGATCACTCAACTGTCTTTTTTTTTTTGAGGCGGAGTCTCGCTCTGTCGCCCGGACTGGAGTGCAGTGGCCGGATCTCAGCTCACTGCAAGCTCCGCCTCCCGGGTTTACGCCATTCTCCTGCCTCAGCCTTCAGAGTAGCTGGGACTACAGGCGCCCGCCACCTCACCCGGCTAGTTTTTTGTATTTTTTAGTAGAGACGGGGTTTCACCGTGTTAGCCAGGATGGTCTCGATCTCCTGACCTCGTGATCTGCCCGTCTCGGCCCCCCAAAGTGCTGGGATTACAGGCTTGAGCCACCGCGCCCGGCCTCAACTGTCTTTTTTTTGAGATAGGGTCTTGCTCTGTTGCCCAGGCTGAAGGGCAGTGGTTCGATCACAGTTCACTGCAGCCTCAACCTCCCAGGATCAGGTGATCCTCCCACCCCAGCCTCCCAAGTAACTGGTACTACAGGCACACACCACCATGCTTGGCTAATTTTTTTAATTATTCGGAGACAAGGGTCTCCTTATGTTACCCAAGCTGGTCTCAAACTCCTGACTTCAAGAGATTCTCCTGCCTCAGCCTCCCTAAGTGCTCAGATTACAGGTGTAAGCCACCACACCGAGCCTGGACAGACTTCTGAATCACTCAAGTCCTGACATCTGGTCCCTGGCACGCTGTTCATGGAGCCTAAGGAACTGAAATTAAAGGAAGCAACAGTCACTGTGCGAGTGAGTACTCTGCTCAGCTCTCTTGCCAAGTGATGACGGCTTCCAGGGTCATTTTAGCAAGTCTCCCACCTCTGTCTCTCTCCTTACTTAGAAAATGAGCTCTTTGAGAGCAACCCTGCTTTACAAATGAGTCTCCCTCACCCCCTCACACTGAACGAAGCAGGGCAATCCTATTTCTGGCTAAGTGACTGGCGCGTGAAGACAAACTGAAGGGAGAAAACAGCTTTTTTTCTGGCCTAAGAAATAATCATTTAATTCAGCCAATCCTGCCAGCCTCCCTAGCCTAGATTCCAGAGACCTCCTGGACACCATAAAGTCCTGCCTGGGCTTCCACTAGTGAGCAGCCCCCTGGTGTCCATTTCATTACATCTCACCCCACCCACATCCCTAGCTGAGTCTAACATTCCTGAAGGTCAAATCTATTGTATTGTCTTACTCTCTCTTTTTTTTTTTTTTTTTTTAGACAGAGTCTCGCTCTGTCATCCAGGCTGGAGTGCAGTAGCAAGATCTCAGCTCACTGCGACTTCCACCTCCTGGCTTCAGGCAATTCTCCTGCCTCAGCCTCCCAAGTCACTGGAACTACAGGTGCCTGTCACCATGCCCAGCTAATTTTTGTATTTTTAGTAGAGACGGGGTTTCACCATGTTGGCCAGGCTGGTCTCAAACTCCTGGCCTCAAGTGATCCACCCACCTCGGCTTCCCAAAGTGCTGAGATTACAGGTGTGAGCCCCTGCGCCTGGCCTTGTCTTTCTCTTTTTAGATAGCCCTGCATGGGGCCTAGTAGTGTACACCAGTAGTCCCAGCTACTTGGGAAGCTGAGGTGAGTGGATCACTTGAGCCCAGGAGTTCCAGGCCAGCCTGGACAACATAGCAAGACCCCATCTCTATTTTTAAAAAGACAAAAAAAAACCTGGGCTAACAATGCACACTTACATTGTTGTAGAGAGCCGGGGTGCTGTATCTACAGTGCTTGGCCCCGTGCCTGGAAGAGCAGCTGCTCGACAACTGGCAGCTATGATTATCCTTCTCAGTCCACCGTCCTCGGCAAGCGACTCTTTTCCTTAGGATCTGGGAGCCAGCCAGGGCTGTGGCCACCCTGGTGGCTCCATAATCCACAAAGACAGGTAGGGTCTCAAGGGCCTCCTTGGTGCAGACATCCTCATGGTCAGTTGGTATCAGAGCTGAAAGTTATCTTGGGACCTGGGCCACAAATAAGGGATGACAGGCCAGCTGAGTCCATCCCCACCCAGGGAAAAAAGCAGAGAATGGGAGTTGGGAGCTACAGAGGTTAAAACCAGGGGAAGAGGCCAGGCATGGTCGCTCATGCCTGTAATCCCAGCACTTGGGGAAGCCGAGGTGGGCGGATCACCTGAGGTCAGGAGTTCAAAACCAGCCTGGCCAACATGGTAAAATCCTGTCTCCACTAAAAATACAAAAAATTAGCCAGGCATGTGGCGCACACCTGTCATCCCAGCTACCCAGGACACTGAGGCAGGAAAATCGCTGGGACCCAAGAGCTGGAGGTTGCAGTGAGCCAAGATCGCGCCAGTGCACTCCAGCCTGGGCGACAGAGCAAGACTCAGCCTCAAAAAACGAAACAGAAACAAAAAAAATCGGGGCTGGGTGAGGTGGCTCAGGTCTGTGATCCCAAAACTTTGGGAGGCCAAGGTGGGTGGATCACAAGGTCAGGAGATCAAGACCATCCTGGCCAACATGGTGAAACCCTGCCTCTACTAAAAATACAAAAATTAGCCGGGCATGGTGACGTGCACCTGTAGCCCCAGCTACTCAGGAGGCTGAGGCAGCAGAATCACTTGAACCCAGGAGGTGGAGGTTGCAGTGAGTGGAGATCAGGCCACTGCACTCCAGCCTGGGCGACAGAGCGAGACTCTGTCGCAAAAAAAAAAAAAAAACAAAAACAAAAAAAAGGCCAGCGGGAAGACCAGGAGTAAATCAAATCTCAGAGCCAGGCAGGGGCAAGCAGGGCGAATTATAAAGGACATATACCAAGAGGCCAAGGTGAGACATAGCAGAGGCAGGTGACAGCAGCTGCAGCATGGGCCAAGAACGAAAGTGGCCCCTGGTGAGGAGCACAGGCAGGCCACGGTGGGAGCAAACGGCAAAGGCCAGTCACAAAACTGAGCCACTGATGCCTGGGTGAGAAATGGGGCAGGCAGGAGTTTCCGGATCAGTTCTGCCTGTTCCTGGCTTCCAAAGAGAAGAGTCACAGGAGAGTGCGGGCTCAGTAAGCAGTGCCCTTGGGACAAGTGGCGGCGGCGGCAGCGGCAGACGGCCGGCGAGGGGTCCCCAGGTCCAGGAGTGGCTGACTGGCTTCAGCCCTGGAAACCTCTCTGTACTTGAAGCCTTTGCTTGCCAATGTGTGCAACGCTCTGGAATGGGCCTTTGGCAAAAGGGAACCCAACCCCGGTGGAGGACCAAGCCAAGAGTGGTGACTCGGGGATGCCTCAACGAGGACAGGAGATTGACCCAGGAGCTCCCCCACACTCGGGGAATCAGCACCAGGGCGCCAGGAGACAAAGCTGTGTAGGCGGGCGCTTCAAGTCCAAGGCCTTTAATTCGCAGAGTGTCTGCCCCTTCTCGCCCTCCCCCGTCGCCATGCCTCACCCCATACCCTCACCGCCCCAGCTCCCTTCCCGCGCCCCTCTCTCCTCCCTTGGAGCCTTGACTCCAATGGGGCTGTCCCAGTGGCCCCGGGCGCCCCGCTTCCCCTCTCGTGGCCTCCTAGGTGGGAGCAGGTGGGGGTGTGGCCAGAGCCCCCGCCGCCGCCGCCGCCCCCAGCATCAGCATGGCCAGGGCCTTGGGCCCCGTGGTGTGAATCTTCTCATGCCGGTGCAGGTTGGAGCGACGGCTGAAGCTCTTGCCGCACAGTGGGCAGGCGTAGGGCCGCACGCCGCGGTGGGTGCGCTGGTGCGCGGTGAGGTGCGAGCTGTGGCTGAAGCTCTTACCACAGTCGAGGCAGTGGTAGGGCTTCTCGCCCGTGTGCGTGCGGTTGTGCGCGATGAGGTTGGAGCGCTGGCTGAAGCACTTGCCGCACTCGGGGCACGGGTAGGGCTTGACCCCGGTGTGGGTGCGCTGGTGGGTGACCAGCGCCGAGCTCTGCGTGAAGCACTTGCCGCAGATGGGGCACTTGTGCGGCTTGGCGCCCGTGTGGGTGCCCTGGTGGGTGACCAAGTCCGAGCGTCGGGTGAAGCGCTTGGTGCAGCGGTCGCACACGTAGGGCTTCTCTCCGGTGTGGATGCGCTGGTGCTGGATCAGCGTAGAGTGGTGGCTGAAGCTCTTCCGGCAGGCGGGGCAGGTGTAGGGCTTTTCGCCCGTGTGGATGATCTGGTGCTGGATGAGGTGCGAGCTGCGGCCGAAGCGCTTCCCGCAGTCAGTGCAGGCGTAGGGCTTCTCGCCCGTGTGCGTGCGCCGGTGCGTCACCAGGTGCGAGTGCCAGCTGAAGCCCTTGCCGCACTGCTCGCACCGGTAGCTCTTCCTGCCCGCCTCACTGTCAGGGGCCAGGCCCTCCTCGCCACTCTCCGGGGCTCCCTTCTCCTCGCTGGGCTTCTGCGGGACGCGGCCCTCCTGGGGCTCCGTGGGACTGGGGTCCGGCGGAGCTGCAACCGGAGTGCCGTGTGGATCAGCCGGCTGCCCGGAGTCTTTGGCAGGCCCTGAGTTCCGGCCGCAAGCTGCTTCCAGCGCGCACTGCGGGACGCCCCCCTGGACTCTCCCTGCCCTGGTCCTGAAGGGCTTCACATCTCCAAGGGCTGCCACCGATGAGGTCGGCATCCTCTGCCCCACTTCGATGGCTCCTGGAAAAAGAAAGTCGTTTCCAGCGAGGGACAAGCTTTCCTAAGGGCCCCAGGAGGGTGGAGAAGGCAGAGCTAAGGGTGGGGGCTGGATTCTCGGAGACCAAAAAGCGCAAGGGCCGCCCTGGGAGCAAACCGTCCAGGAGGGGGTCTGGTGCCCCTGCCCCACTCCCACAGACAACAGCCAGAAGGCGTCTGCACCCCACTCCCACAGACAGAGGCACGCGCCAGTCCCTCACCTGTGTACGCGCCTCTCCACTCCTTCTCATCTCCTGTTTGCCGGCTGGAGCCTGAGGCCTCGCCCTTGCCCTGCGCTTGGGGGGCCCAGAAAGGCCTGCTGAAGGGAAAGCCTGCCCAGAAAAGATGCTGTGCTGTCACAGGCCTTCTGGCGCTGCACAGCTGCAGACAGCATTCCCCCAAAACTGATGGGGCCCAAGTCAGGGGTGAGGCTCTGGAAACATGGGGTAAAATAAAGCAGTTTCAAGAAGTCCCCCTGGGTCAGGGGTCCGCCCCCTGGCTGGGGGCTGCCAGAGCTGAGTAGGCCTGTCTCTTTCCCTGAAAGAGCAACAGAGTTTAAGGGAGAGGAGTGGGCAACACCCTACCTCACCGCCAACAGGACGGGTGTCCTGCTGCCACACCCACACCGGGAAGGGCGGGGGTAGTGGCCCTCCAAGTGGGAGGACCTGGGACAGGAAGGCCAGGGTCGCCAACAACTAAGGTCATCGCATTTGTCAAGTCTTAGGGTTGTGTGGCCCCAGGAATTTTGGTCAAGTCAGTAAAAGAGCAGAGGGGGCCCTGGCTTCCACCACCCGAGGGAAGAAAGGAATGTGTTGGACCAACCGGGTGGCTTGGGGCTCTGCGAGTCCTGCCGTGGGGCTGAAAATGGGTGCTGAGTTCCTTCTGATCCCCGAGGACTTGCCTGGGCTTGCTGGCCCAGGCGCCGGGGAACCGTAAGAGCGGTGGTGAGCAGCCTGAGCTAATTAAGGGGTGAGCATCCCTGGTGCCAGCCAGCGGGGCCTCGGGACCACCATGACGCCACCAGCTGGAACTGCTGAGTCCTGGATTCTGCCCGGACTAGCAAGTGTGCTAGCTGGGTGTTGGCCAGGCACAGTGGCTCATGCCTCCAGCACTTTGGGAGGCTGAGGTGGGCGGATCACAAGGTCAGGAGATTGAGACCATCCTGGCTAACATGGTAAAACCCCATCTCTACTAAAAATAAAAAAAAAAAAAAATTAGCCGGGCATGTGGTGGGCGCCTGTAGTCCCAGCTATTCGGGAGGCTGAGGCAGCAGAATCACTTGAACCCGGGAGGCGGAGATTGCAGTGAGCCGAGATCATGCCACTACACTCCAGCCTGGGTGAGAGAGCAAGACTCCGTCTCAAAAAAAAAAAAAAAAGAAAAAGAAAAAAAAGCTAAGTGTCAACTGAATGAGTGAATGAGTAAATGAATACTGATTTTTCCATATGAAAACTAAAGTCTGAAACTGAGGAGTCAAAAGCTGTGGGATGGCTGGACACAGTGACTCACACCTATAATCCCAACACTTTGGGAGGCCAAAGCAGGAGGATGGCTTGAGCCCAGGAGCTCAAGACCAACCTGGACAACATAGTGAGATCCCATTTCTACCAAAAAAAGAAAAAAGAAAAGAAAAAATTAGCTGGGCATGGTGGTACCTATAGCCCCAGCTACTCAGAAGGCTGAGGCAGGAGGATCACTTGAACCCAGGAAGTCGAGACTGCATGAGTCATGATGGTGCCACTGCACTCCAGCCTGGGTGACAGAGCAAGGCTCTGTTTCCAAAAAAAAAAAAAAAAAAAGCTCTGGGACTTAAATACTTACCATTCAACCATTCAAGAAACAAAGGGAACCAAGGCCCCTCAGAGATAAGCACCTGCTCCTCAAAGCAGATGGGACACCCCAGGGTCTGCAGGGCCTGGGGAGTTCAGCTCATGCCATCTCCCTCCAGGGCAAGTGGCCCCCGGGCCCCGAAGCTGAGCTTGCTGCTCAGACACCTCTGAAGCTGGGGGCTTGGAAAAGCAGACGGAGCTACAGGAGTGAGCCCTGGGGATGAACCCAGAAAAAGCGGACTTCCTGGGGCAGCGTCCAGTACAGTAGCTGCTAGCCATATGTGGCTATTTAAACTCTCATTTGAACTAATTAAAACCAAGTAAAATTGGCCAGGCACGGTGGCTCACGCCTGTAATCCCAGCACTTTGGGAGGCCGAGGCGAGTGGATCACAAGGTCAGGAGATTGAGACCATCCTGGCTAACACGGTGAAACCCCGTCTCTACCAAAAGTACAAAAAATTAGCCAGGCGTGGTGGCGGGCGCCTGTAGTCCCAGCTACTTGGGAGGCTGAGGCAGGAGAATAGCGTGAACCCGGGAGGCGGAGCTTACAGTGAGCTGAGATCGCGCCACTGCACTCCAGCCTGGGTGACAGAGCAAGACTCCATCTCAAAACAAAACAAAACAAAATCAAGTAAAACTAAAAACTTGAGGCCGGGCGTGGTGGCTCAAGCCGGTAATCCCAGCACATTGGGAGGCCAAGACGGGTGGATCACGAGGTCAGGAGATCGAGACTATCCTGGCGAACACGGTAAAACCCCGTCTCTACGAAAAAATACAAAAAATTAGCTGGGCGAGGTGGCGGGCGCCTGTAGTCCCAGCTACTTGGGAGGCTGAGGCAGGAGAATGGCGTAAACCCGGGAGGTGGAGCTTGCAGTGAGCTGAGATCCGGCCACTGTGCTCCAGCCTGGGCAACAGAGCGAGACTCCATCTCAAAAAAAGAAAAAAAAGAAATTAAAAACTCAAGGGCTCTACCCACATTTCAAGCGCTCAGCGGCCACACATGGCTTGTGGCTCACATCCTAGCACACACAGAACATTTCCATCATTATAGAAGTTTCCATAGAACAGTGTGTCTCGAGGGACAAGGAGAAGGGTGGGAAGGAGAGGGAGGGAAGGGAGGAGAGAGGAGATGGCAGAGCAGGACCCCTCCCTAACACCCCAGTCCCCACTCCAGGCGAGTGCTTACCCAATGACAGCCCGTTTCTCTTCTGCAGGACATCCCTGTAGAAGTTCTGCTGCGTGTGGTCCAGCCGACCCCACTCCTCCCGGGAGAGGTACAAGGCCACATCCTCAAAAGTCACTGGCATCTGAAACAATATGAAACATCCACTCTCCAGGACATGCTGTGGACACGGTGGAGGGACGCCATGTCATGAGATGTGTGGTGAGACCCTGGACTCCCAACCTGCTGTCTCTAGTGAGGCCTGCCACTTCCATCTGATGAGGAAGCAGGTGAGCCACCCAAGGCCTTCTGGGGCGTTGAGAAAGAACAAAGACCAAGCAGTATTTTCAGGGACCACAGTTAAGACTTAGGATGTCCATGCAGCCCCCATTCTCAGCTCAGACGTCGGAGGACAGCTCCAAACGGCTCCCAATGAGAGGTCCTGTGTCTCTAATTCCTGCTGCTTCTCCTCCAGCTTTGGCCCAGGCCTGACCGTAGGCCTTGAGCCTGGAAAATTCCAGCAACACTAGCAAGAGCCCCAGGCTTCAGGCTTGGCTGCAAATGGGGCCAGCGGAGTCCTGGCTTTGCACACAGAACCAGCAGATACAGGAAGGGCTGAGCACCATGCAGGGGCTGGGGAAAGGCCACTCACCTGGGACCAGGCAGTGAGGAGTGCCGCGGCCATCTGCCGGTCTCTGGTCCTCCCCTCTCGGGAAAGCACTGGGATCCGGGGGGAAGGGGGGGCTGTGGGAGGAGAGGGATCCTCAGGGTGACCAACTCATCCTGCTGGACCTGCTGCTACTCCAGCTGCCTCAAACTCCGCCCCTGGCCCGACCCAAGGACAGGGTCAGATGGCTCTGAGGCTGCCGGGGGCAGGGGGCCATGGGGAGATCACGTCCCTTGCCGGCATGGAGACCCTCGGCCCCACCTGGACCTGGGCCGAGCCTCCACCTCCCCACAGCTGCCTCCCTGGGAAAGCGCCTCTTCCCCATCCCTTTCCTACCTCCACCAGGCAGAAAGAGAGCTTTCTCCTTAGAGCCGTGACTTAGGGGTGCCCAGCCCCAAGCACCTTGAGCCCCGTCCTCCTGCGACGCCCCCTCGGGGTGTGGCTCTTCTGGCTCCGTCTTAATGTGCAATGACTCCTGAGCGTCCCCTGAAGGCACTGCCTCCCCCAGCTTAGAAAGCATTTCCTGATGAGAATGTCCACCATCTGGAATCTAGAGAGGACAGCCTCATCAGCACCCGGATGAGTGGGAGAGACACCCAGAGCTGCATGCCAGGGCGTTCCGGCAGGGTTGGACACCAACATGCAAGACACAGCTTGAAGGACTGTCCTTGCTGCCTCCATCGAGCTCGCCCCAGCAAGGATGGGTGGCAAGAGGGGGAATATTCATCATGCTGCTGCCATGGTGCCGGTGCGCGTGGTGCCTGAGGGCAGCTACCCCTTCTCAGCTCTGGCCTCACACTGACCTCAGCAGTGTAGACTGTTGTTTATTAGTGTATGAGGAAAACAAGTGTAGTGGCTTGAATAGTGTCCTCTAAGAATCCGTGTCCTCCCTGAACCTCAGAATGGGGCCTTATTGGGGAAAAGGGTCTTTATACAGGTAAGTTAAAGATCTTGAGATTAAATCATCATGGATTTAGAGTGAGCCTAAAATCTAATAATGACTTATGTCCTTACAAGAATACGAGAGGACACAGAGACACAGAGAAGGAAGCAGAGACTGGAGGGATGCCCACATCAAGGACACCAGGAGCCCCCAGGAGCTGGAAAAGGCAGGAGAGGATCCTCTTAGTCTAGAGCTTTCAAAAGGAGTGTGACCTTTCCAACACGTCGATTTTGGACTTCAGTCCTCCAGAACTGTGAGAGAGCCACTTCTGGTTGTTTTCAGCCCCCTAGAGGGTGGAAACTTGTTACAGCAGCCACGGGAGACTAACACACCAGGGCTGGGGATGAGACAGCACCCCATGACCACGTAGCTCAAAAGCTTTGGGAAAGTCAGGGAGGGCCCTGGTGGGGCTCATCCACAGCACAGGGACTGGCTGGCCTTCTGCTGGGGACTCACACCCCTTCCTCCATGCCCTGTCTGTGTTTGGGTCTTGAAGGGAAAGAACCTCAAGCCATGAGGTTTGAGGAAGCCCAGGGTGCCTGGGTGCCAGACCCAGCGACACCCCTCCCCAACCAGGCAGCCTTCAGGACGCAGCTGCTCTGCCCCTGCACAGAGCGGTCATGAGGTTCACACAGATAATGATGGAGAAGGAGCTGCCGGCTCAGGAAAGTCCTGGATAAACACAGGGCGGTGGTGGTCATTATTCCCCTCCCTGTGCGCACCAGACAGAAGCCAGCGCCAGCAGAGAATGCCAAAGTGTGGGGCTCGACTGACACGCACGAGGTGTTCAAGGCACACGGGAAGTGGATGGGAAACTGAACCATGCTGACAACTCTTTGTGCTTCTATGGTATGAAAACCATAGATGATGACGTCTCATGCCTATTATCCTTAGAACCTCCCCATGACCCTGCGAGACAGGTGGGAACGGCAGGCATGTGGTCTGGTTCCCAGAGGCCAGGGACTGGCCCCTGGCCTGTCGATGACTCACGCTCCTCCCACTCCAAGCCCGAAGACCTGGGTCCCCCACAAATACTAATTACACACACACACACTGGTAGCAGGTACAAGAAGGAGGAAGGACCGGGAGCTCGGACCCAGAGAGATGAGAAGCTGTGGTTACAGATGGAGAAGCACAGGGAAGGAGAACAGGTTTCCCTGTGTGCTGAGCGCTGCTCAGAAAGAAAACCTCACCAATAGGACCCCCACCCAGACCCCTGCCATCTCCTGTGGCCACTGACTAGAGAATTCACCAGCAAAACAAAACTGTTAGGCTGTAAATTCCGGACAGAGGGTGCTACCCAGCATGCCACCTTTTCTTTGATCCCCCCACCCCAGTAAGTCTAACTCTTCCAGGGGTCCAGACTCCGTGCCTTGAAAATCTCCGCACCAGCCTCTTCCATCGCATGCCTCCCTCACCCGGCCCCATCTGTACCTCCAGGGGTGTCTCCTTGTCCTGGGCGGCCTGGATGCCTCCGCCGTCTGCAGACATTTTCTATTTCCGAGCTAAAAAGAACAGCTAAGTTGTTTCTGCCTCTTTTTGTCCAAGCCCCCTCGAACTTCCGGCCAGGAGCCTGGAAGAGCAGAGAGAAACCAGCCCTCGCTTCCTGGACACCTCCAAAGAGCCCTGAAAATCCCCACGAGGACCAGCGCTCCCTGTCCCAATCGGAAAGAAAGTCTCCCAGACCCTATCCAATGGTCCCACTCTGTGTGATGTTTTCTGGGTCCTATTTTTGAAAGAATGCTATTTTGTATTGTCCCCTTTATCGCTGAAGCAAGAGCCTCGCATCTCAGCGTAACCGGCTCAGGTAAAGCCGAGGCTAAATTGGAATTGCTATTTCCTGTCATCAGGAGCAGAAAGTTCTGCAGAGATCCTGCAAAACAGGTGCTGGTGGGGCCCCGTCCGTCAAGGCCAGGGGCAGCCACGCCCTGCTGTCCCCCGACCCCAGGACATGCACCGTGTCCCTACCTGACTCCCAGCCCCACCAGGAATTCAGAAATCAACCTGCCCGCTCTCAGCAGCCCCCTTGCAGCTGCAGCCACCTGCCCCAGGCCTGGAATGCCCATCCTCCTCTCGGTCCTGGCAGACAATGTCCTTCTCCTTCCCATACGCGGTCCTGGCCCCCTTCTCTCCTGCCAGCTTGAAGCCTTCCACCTTTGACCCCAGCCCCTCCTGCAAGCTGATCATCTGCGCCGGTCTCAAGATCCAGATGCCCTCCCCAGCACCCCCTTCTCACCAGGGTGGAGGCAGAGGGGGCACCTGCAGCAGCGGGAGCCCCCTCCCCCGGGAAGGGAGTCTCCACAGCCTGCACGGGGCGGGCGGGGGAGCCGGGTGGAGACTGGGATTAGGGACAACAGGAAGTCCCTCCCAGATCCCATTCCCCATGCAGCCGCAGCCCTACAGCGTTCCCGGTTTTGAGGGTTCCGGGTGTGGAGTCTCGAGCCTGGGTTGCACCTGCTCTTGGCCTGGAGGTGACTCCCAGAGCCGCAATGCCAGCTCGTGAGGATGGCTTTACCCAGCCCGCATTCATGATACCAGCAAGGCAGGGCCACCAAAACAGAAAAATGGAAGATAAATTTTGTGGAAAGATTGTGCTATTTGAAATTACAAAGAGAGCGCTGCAGTCGTCCTCACAGGTAGAAAGAAGGGCATTTTGCAGGGTGGAGAGGACAGGACCATTTATTTTAGCACTTGGGGTTTCTGAAGGTTGTTGTCTCCTGAGGGATCCTGAATTCATTTAAGGACTCCTAGTCAAGGGCCCTCTGGGTCCCCCCAAGACGGGCACAGAACTCTCTCCCTGAGTGAACTTGGGAAACAGACTGGGGACTCCCCCCAACCCGGATGCCCCACACCTCGGGAAGAAGTTGTTAAATCTGATCCTTCCAGACCCATTTCAGCTTGGGGATAGAGGGTGTGATCCTGCTATAAATGGGGTCCTAAGTTCTCAAACACGCCTGGCAGCTGCAGATTCTGCCTTTCAGGCACCGTTTCCCTTTATACCCTGAGAAGTAAGGCCTCACATGGAGAGGACAGAGACTGTGCTTTACTTTCTGGGGGAAGGAACCATTTCTCCTGGGCAGGCATGGGGCTGGGTGTCAGGAAAAGGGCCAGGGACCTAGTCCTGGAATCAGATTCCAGGAAGGTTCCCTAGGAAATGCTCCCACGCCTGCTGCCTTTGGCTCACCAGAATCCCCTGAGATGCACAGCTTCACACGGTAAGACAGGCACAGAGTTGCTCGTGATGTGTTGTGTGGGCTCTCAAGGGTTTGTTTATTTATTTATTTATTTATCTATCTGAGACAGGGTCTCGCTCTGTTACCCAGGCTGAAGTGCAGTGGCACGATCATAGCTCACTGTACCCTCAACCTCGCGGGCAAAGGTGATTGACCTCAGCCTCCCAAGTAGCTGGGGCCACAGGCGCCTGCCACCATGCCTGGCTAATTTTTTTTTTGAGACGGAGTCTCGCTCTGTCGCCCAGGCTAGAGTGCAGTGGCCGGATCTCTGCTCACTGCAAGCTCCGCCTCCTGGGTTCACGCTATTCTCCTGCCTCAGCCTCCTGAGTAGCTGGGACTGCAGGCTCCCGCCACCACACCCGGCTAATTGAGAGGCGGTTTCACCTTGTTAGCCAGGCAGGTCTCAATCTCCTGACCTCGTGATCTGCCTGCCTCGGCCTCCCAAAGTGCTGGGATTACAGGCATGAGCCACCGCACCCAGCTAATTTTTTTTTTTTTAACTTAGTTTCTAACACTTAAAAATTGAGACTCATAAAACTGATTCTTTTTTTTTTTTTTTAAGACGGAGTTTCGCTCTTCTTGCCCAGCCTGGAGTACAATGGCGCAATTTCAGCTCACCCCAACCTCTGCCTCCTGGGTTCAAGCGATTCTCCTGCCTCCGCCTCCTGAGTACCTGGGATTACAGGCATGCGCCACCACACCTGGCTAATTTTGTGTTTTTAGTAGAGGTGGGGTTTCTCCATGTTGGTCAGGCTGGTCTCGAAATCCTGACCTCAGGTGATCCGCCCACCTCAGCCTCCAAAAGTGCTGGGATTACAGGCGTGAGCCACCATGCCCGCCCTATACAATTGATTCTTTAAAAAATATTAGAACATTTACCGATACTGGACCCACCTTCCCCACCTTCAGGGTCCACTTTCTAGGTGGCCACAGTGCCTACTTGGCCCCTATAGCATTTGAGTTTGCAGCTCTGCTTTTGGAGTTAAACATGTTTTAGGAGTCCTGGGATTCTGATTGATGTTATTGTCAATTTGACGAAAGAAAAATTACTCCTGGGGTTTGTGTCTGGTGTTTTCCAGGTGTCCTGTTTTTGGGATTTTGTTGTTGTTTTGTTTTTGTTTTTGTTTTTCTGAGACAGAGTCTCGCTCTGTCACCCAGGCTGGAGTGCAATGGCACCATCTCAGCTTATTGCAGCCTCCACCTCCCGGGTTCAAACGATTCTCCTGCCTCAGCCTCCCGAGTAGCTGGGATTACAGGAGTGTGCCACCGCGGCCAGCTCATTTTTGTATTTTTAGTAGAGACAGGGTTTCACCATGTTGGCCAGGCTGGTCTCAAACTCCTGGGCTCAAGCAATCCACCCACCTTGGCCTCCCAAAGTGCTGGGATTATAGGCTGAGCCACTGTGCCTGGACGGGTGTTCTGTTTTTGTTTTTGATTTTTTTAGAGATGTGGTCTTGCTATATCACCCAGGCTGGTCTCAGACTCCTGGTCTCAAGTGATTCTCTCGCCTTAGCCTGCTGAGTAGCTAGGACCGCAAGTGCGAGCCACCACACCTGGCTTCTAGGTGTTTCAATCCTCAAGGCAAAGAGAGACATGCAACTTAGCAAGTCAGTACTGTTTTCAAGCCAGAGTGAGCAATGAACTGAAAGCTGAAGTGGGGAGGAGTCCTGGCATTGATGACACTCTTCACTCTGCCAACCAGGAGGAGAGCTGAGTGCCCAGGGTCAGGGAACTTGTTCCTGAAAGGGACCCTTTCACCCCACACAGTCCCAGGAGTGCACCAAGCCCCCCAAAAGTGGATGTGTCGATGTCTCCTGACTCTTGGGCAGAAGTTCTCTACCAGCAAAAGGGGACACTTCAGGGATGCTGGGGGAGTCCAAAGGTTTGGATCCGTCCATGGGATCACCTAAATTAGGTCAAATGAAGTCTGAGCATCTATTTCATTGTTCAAAGAATATTTATTGGGCATCTACTATAAGGCAGATATTAACTTCTTCCTGAGAATGAGAGGTATTCCTTCCGAGGCTGGCGTTTGGATCTAGGCAGGTCTAGGAGAGAGGGTTTACCACAGTTTCCATGTGGCAATAGCAGCCTGTAAAAGAGCTCCAAAAGGTGTCAGGGCAAGGTGAATCAGTAAGTAGAGCAGACTTTAAAAACTTAAACGGGGCTGGGTACAATGCCTCATGCCTGTAATCCCAGCACTTTGGGAGGCCAAGATGAGCTGATGGCTTGAGCCCAGGAGTTCCAGACCAGCCCTCAGCAACATAACGAGACCCCAAATCTATTTCTTTCTTTCTTTCTTTTTTTTTTTTTTTTTTTGAGACGGAGTCTCACTCTGTGCCCCAGGCTGGAGTGCAGTGGCGCAATCTCGGCTCACTGCAAGCTCCGCCTCCCAGGTTCACGCCATTCTCCTGCCTCAGCCTCCCGAGTAGCTAGGACTACAGGCGCCAGCCACCACGCCCGGCTAATTTTTTGTATTTTTAGTAGAGATGGGGTTTCACGCACGCGGCTGACGATGACAAAGTTTTAAAATTTAAGAATTCCATACAAGTCCAGCAGAACACACCTGCTGTCTGCATTCAACTCACAGGTCATCTGTGCAGGGTCGTACTTACCTCTCAGGAATTGACTATAACTGAGGCCGGGCACAGTGGCTCACGCCTGTAATCCCAGCACTTTGGGAGGTCGAGGCGGGCGGATCACCTGAGGTCAGGAGTTCCAGATCAGCCTGACCAAAATGGAGAAACCCTGTCTCTACTAAAACTACAAAAATTAGCCGGGCATGGTGGTACATGCCTGTAATCCCAGTTACTCGGGAGGCTGAGGCAGGAGAATTGCTTGAACCTGGGAGGCAGAGGTTATGGTAAGCCGAGATCACGCCACTGTACTCCAGCCTGGGCAACAAGAGCGAAACTCTGTCTCAAAAAAAAAAAATTGACTATAATCCACAAAGCCACTTAGCAGAGCTTCTGGCATGGTAAATACTGAATAAATGCCAACTCCTGTAGCTGGCGGCTTCACTGACTCTGAGTAAGGAGAGGACTCCTCCTTTAATAAGTAAATGATGATCTACTCGCAGAGATCGACCTGACAGTTAAGTCAAGACTTAAAGAATAATAAAAAATAGGGGGAAAAGACCCATCTGAAGTAAGAAAAAAATAATAGGTACTAATTAAAATGGCTAAGCCAGGTTGGAGACAGGGAGATGTAGATTGCCTTAGGAAGGAAGGAAAGAAGGAGACGACCATAGGGGAAAATAAGGGAACTGAGCAAGGTAAAGAAAAATGAGAATAATAAAGAGCAGAGCAGGCCTGGCGCGGTGACTCACACCTGTAATCCCAGCACTTTGGGAAGCCGAGGCGGGTGGATCACGAGGTCAGGAGTTTGAGACCAGCCTGGCAAACATAGTGAAATGCCATCTCTACTAAAAATACAAAAATTAGCTGGGCGTGGTGGCGAGCGCCTGTAATCCCAGCTACTTGGGAGGCTGAGGCAGGAGAATCGCTTGAACCTGGGAGGCGGAGATTGCAGTGAGCTGAGTTCGCGTCCAGCCCGGGCGACAGTGCGAGACTCCGTCTCAAACAAACAAACAAACAACAAAAAAGAGCAGAGCAAATATTAAACTCTAAAAGAGGAGAAAAAGAAACCAGCAGAAGTGTTAGATAGGACCCAGGGAATACACATTTTTAAAAGAAGAGAATTCCCAGGGCCACCGGACAGCAGGGCGTGAGAGCCTCCGGAGGCGGGGAGGCTACCCGGTGCCCGAAACCGATGCGGCCGTAGGAGGCCCAGGAGCCCCCACGTGCACCTGTCCGCACCGCCCAGCGGGTCCGCACCGCCCAGCGGCTCAGTTCACAGAACACAGACGCTGGAGCGGGTCGCCCAAGCAACGGCCCCGCCCACGGGAGGCGCCGCTGATTGGCCGCATCCCCGTGGCCCCGCCCCCTCCCCGTCCCCCACCCTCCCCACCGCCCTCACCTGCGCGCTCTGGTCCGCGTCCCGGATCCGCAGCTCTACTGAGCGGGGAGGGTCACAGTAACGCGGCCGACCCCGGCCGGTGTCCCCGCGTTTTCCGTCCGGCTGCGCCATTGCAACTTCCGGCTTGCTGGGCCTTCTCGCGGAGCCCCACCTGTCCCGCCTGGGGCGCGGGGGCAATCGCCGCTAGGAGCACGCGGCGAAGGCACCCCAGCCTCGAGTCGGCTTCCGCCCGTGGAGAAACTGAGGCTGCCTGGTCGAGGGCCTCCACAGGGGAGCGCCGAGGCCTCCTCCGTGCCTGGGACCCGGGGGGGTCTTAAGAAGGAAGAGTCCAACCTCCTGGACTAGGATCCCGATCCATGAGGTGCCAACCCCCGCCAGGGCGCCCGGGTCCAGCCTCCCCTGCCGAGAGTCGGCCTCACACTCCCCTGCCTTGGGTGTTAGGTTTTGTTTCAAAAATGGGACTATACTATATGGTCTACCTGGGACTTGCCCCCTCTGTGTGGGTGACATATATCTTAGAGAATGTTCAAAATAAAAAACATAGAGAAAAGGAGAAAAATAGGAGAAAAATGCAGCGTTGCCTTGCTTTTTTTTATTTTTATTTTTTAACTAGGGTGCATTCTCTTGTATGGGTCTGGTACAGTTTCCTTAACCAGGCTTCTACTCACCACCCACATCTTGACACCCTTGCCTTGCAGTAACAGGAAACACCCCAACAGCTTACTACCATGGAGCCTTGGTGGCTTTCTAGGAATGAACAGACATCTGAGCTAGCAAATAGGGCGGGAGTGGAGGCTATCCTCATGCGCCCGCGGGAGTGTCCTCAGCCCCAGGATCCTGGCCTAAGCCTGGCTCACAAATCTCAGCCTGGGCAGCCTACCTATCACAGTTGGGAAAAACAGCCTATTCCTGTCTTCAGCAAACCCTGGGAGGACAGGAAGGGCATCCCTAGGCAACAACACCAGGTGCTTCTCACTCTGTCGCCCAGGCTGGAGTGCAGTGGTGTGAGCTTGGTTTGCTGCAACCTCTGCCTCCTGGGTTCAAGTGATTCTCGAGCCTTGGCCTCCCTAGTAGCTAGAACTACAGGTGCACGCCACCATGCTCAGCTAATTTTTTGTATTTTTAGTAGAGACGGGATTTCACCATGTTCATCAGAGTAGTCTCTAACTCCTGGCCTCAAGCGATCTGCCCACCTTGGTCTCCCAAAGTGCTGGAATTACAGGCGTGAGCCACCACGCCCAGTCAGCACTTCTTTATTTGATTATCAGGCTTGTTAGCTTCAGGCAAGCTGTGAACTTCAGGACAAGAAAACCCCAAATACCCACATCTAGCATCCAGTGTAGTGTCTCTACCTGGGAGTTGAGACAGCTTACAGGATGGGCAGGGAGGAGACTCTTCTTTGGAACTCAGTTCAACAGTCCCTCACACAGGCTTTGGGGTTGGCCCTGTGGGTTGGAAATTAGGGTAAATTACATTCCTTTCCCTTTAGGGGTTGGTGGATTTTTAGGAAGCCGGGACTCTGTCATCATCTGAAAATACTCATTTCTGATGCTACTGCCATTCCCTGTTCACCTGATACTCAAAGCATCGCCCAGTGTTAGGTGGAGTTTCGGCTGCATTCACTCATACATGAGCCAAAGTCGCTGAAGCCAGCAGGGATGGGAGGGTGTAGGAGCCACTCTGACCAGCGCAGCATTGGGAGAACCCTACTGGAGGCCCCTCACAGGAGCAGATGGCAAGGGCGCCCAGGCACCCGCCTTGCTGTCCTTTTACTTCCTATCCCCACCCCAGCCTTGAGATTCCCTCCTCTCCATTCTTTCCCATGAATCTCTATCATGTTCTTCTCACTCTCTTGAGTGTGAAAAATGTAGAATTTCCATGTTTTCATCTCATTCTTTTAAAAATTGTGTTTTTGTGGCCGGGTGCGGTGGCTGATGCCTATGATCCCAGCACTTTGGGAGGCCAAGGAGAGCAGATCACCTGAGTTCAGGAGTTTGAGACCAGCCTGACCAACATAAAGAAACCCCATCTCTACTAAAAAAAAAAAAAAAAAAATACAAAATACAAAATTAGCCAGGTGTGGTGGTGAATGCCTGTAATCCCAGCTACTCAGGAGGATGAGGCAGGAGAATCGCTTGAACCCAGGAGGCAGAGGTTACAGTGAGCCAAGATCACAGCATTGCACTCCAGCCTGGGCAACAAGAGTGAAACTCGATCTCAGAAAAAAAAAATTCTGTTTTTGCGAATGCTTTATACTGTTTTTGTTGTTGCTGTTGTTGTTGTTTTTTGTTTTTTGTTTTTTTTTTAAGAAACCAATCAAGGATAAGAACCAGGGCTCCTTAGATAAATGGCCAGTTCTAGGACTCTGATAAGAAATGTGAGAGATGAGCCTGGAGAATCTAGTAGTACCAGGAAGGACAGGAATGCTAAACAAAACAAAACAAAAGTTGGTGATGGGGCACGTTTTCATTTATTTTTATGTATGTATGTATGTATGTATTTATTTTTTAATTATTATTTTGAAACGGAGTCTCATTCTGTCGCCCAGTCTGGAGTGCAGTGGTGCAGTCTCCTATCTCGGCTCACTGCAACCTCCGCCTCCCAGGTTTAAGTGATTCTACTGCCTCAGTCCCCCAAGTAGCTGGGATTATAGGTACCCACCACCATGCCCAGCTAATTTTCCTGTTTTTAGTAGAGATGGGGGTTTCACCAGGTTGGCCAGGCTGGTCTCGAACTCCTGACCTTAGGTGATCCACCCGCCTCAGCCTCCCAAAGTACTGGGATTACAGGCGTGAGCCACCGTACCCAGACACCCAGCTAAGTTTTCAAAAATTTTTGTAGTGACGAGGTCTCACTATGTTGCCCAGGTTGGTCTCAAACTCCTGGGCTCAAGCGATTTTCCCGCCTCTCAAAGTGCTGGGATTACAGGTGTGGGCCACTGTACCCAGCCCTACTTCCTTCTTAATGATATATTTCTAAGTAATAACAGAATTGCCCAAATGAGCATCCTACAAGCAGTTGGCTCTGTGGAAACTCTATTATGTCTCGGGGGTGCCCAGTGCCCTGGCTTTCCCTGCAGTACACAATTCTGCACTTGCAAAGGGGAGTGCCCCAAACAGGGAACTCTCTGCAGGTCTTGCTGGAATCAATAATATGTAAATACTAGAGAGGGATGTACTGCCACTCTTTAAGCAGTCACCTTGAAGACCGCTACTGGCAATAGAGCTTTCAGAGAGAATCGCAAAGCAGAAAGTTCGAGGTCCTTTGAGAAGGAACTGACATGCAAATATTTTATGTTGTGTGTTTATTTGTTTTTTCTTCTTAGAAACAGAGCCTTGATATTTGCTCAGTCTGGACTCCGACTTCTGGGCTCAAGTAAGCCAACGGTTCAGCCTCTCACGGAACTGGGACTACAGATGTGAGCCACTGCACCCAGCTTATGCTGGGAGTTATTGAGAATCATATGCTTTGGCACTACCTTGCAGTAAGAAAACTAAGGTGCTTAACCAGTTAGAAGGGCCTCACTCCTTATAGGGGTCTCAGAGCAGGGCCAAGATGGTCCTGAACAAGCCATGCTTGGACCACGCCCAGGACAAACAGTGGAGGTAGGTTCAACCCTCTCTTTTTTTGTGGCCTGTACAGGGACCAAAATATTTTCCCAGCGCTGTGCAGTCTCTGCAGCTAGAACATGGTTGGGGTGTGTGTGTGTGTGTGTGTGTGTGTGTGTGTGTGTGTGTTTGAGACAGGGTCTGGCTCTGTCATCCAGACTGGAGTGCAGTGGTGTGATCATGGCTCACTGCAGCCTCAACCACCTGTGCTCAGGTGATCGTCCTGCCTCAGCCTCCTAAGTAGTTGGGACTACAGGCATGCACCACCATGTCCAGCTAATTTTAAAATATTTGTAGAGATCTCACTATGTTGCCCAGGCTGGTCTCAAACTCCTAGGCTCAAATGATCTTTCCACCTCAGCCTCCCAAAGTGCTGGGATTAGAGGTGTGAGCCACTGCAATGGCTTGGACTGTGGTTCTAAGTGCTCACCCTCCCTCCCAAATCCCAAATCAACAAAAATTCTGCTGACTGGGAGTGACCTACCTTCTGGGCAGGTCTTTTTTTTTTTTTTTTTTTTTGAGGCGGAGTCTTGCTCCCTCGCCCGGACTGGAGTGCAGTGGCCTGATCTCAGCTCTCTGCAAGCTCCGCCTCTCGGGTTTACACCATTCTCCCGCCTCAGCCTCCCGAGTAGCTGAGACGGCAGGCGCCCGCCACCTCGCCCAGCCAGTTTTTGTATTTTTAGTAGAGACGGGGTTTCACTGTGTTAGCCAGGATGGTCTCGATCTCCTGACCTCGTGATCCGCCCATCTCGGCCTCCCAAAGTGCTGGGATTACAGGCTTGAGCCACCGCGCCCGGCCTGGGCAGGTCTTTTTTTATTTTTGAGACGGAGTCTCGCTCTGTCACCAGGCTGGAGTGCAGTGGTGCCATCTCAGCTCACTGCTATCTCCGGCTCCTGGGTTCAAGCAATTTTCCTGCCTCAGCCTCCCGAGTAGCTGGGACTACAGGCGCCCACCACCACGCCCAGCTAATTTTTGTATTTTTAATAGAAACAGGGGTTTCACCATGTTGGCAAGGCTGGTCTTGAACTCCTGGCCTCAGGTCATCCGCCTGCCTTGGCCTCTCAAAGTGCTGGGATTACAAGAGTGAACCACCGTGCCCGACCTTGCCGGGCCTTTAAAATCATAAATTTGTTGCAAATCAAGCTGCCCCGGCTCATTTTCTCCCCCGGTGTCCCCAGGGGCTCCTTCCTCATTTCCCATCTCCCCTTCTTCCCTGCAGAGGTTTTGGACTCCTAATTATTTCAGCAAGCAGCTGTGTTCTCCACGGGAAAGGCGAGGCCCTAAGAGACCCCAGTGCCCTGCACTTCGCCTATTGTTATTCTTCCTCCGCCCTCCAGCAGCCACAATAGTCTTTCCCTGCAGGAAACACCACAACTCTGAGGTCTCAGAACCGCCCCAAAGCCACAGATGGTTATTGAGTGCTTTAAATGGGGCGAGGCGGAGCTCAGATGTGCTCTTGCTGTAAAATGCACACTGGATTTTGAAGACTTTTGTGAGAAAAAAGAATGTGCAGCAAGTCATTAACAATTTTCTGTGTTTGTTGAAATAACAACATTTTGGATATAACGACTTAACTAAATCGTATTATTAAAATTAATCGCGGCCGGGCGCGGTGGCTCAAGCCTGTAATCCCAGCACTTTGGGAGGCCGAGACGGGCGGATCACGAGGTCAGGAGATCGAGACCATCCTGGTTAACACGGTGAAACCCCGTCTCTACTAAAAAATACAAAAAACTAGCCGGGTGAGGTGGCGGGCACCTGTAGTCCCAGCTACTCGGGAGGCTGAGGCAGGAGAATGGCGTAAACCCGGGCGGCGGAGCTTGCAGTGAGCTGAGATCCGGCCACTGCACCCCAGCCTGGGCAACAGAACAAGACTCCGTCTCAAAAAAAAAAAAAAAAAAAAAAAAAAATTAATCGCTGGCCGGGCTCAGTGGCTCAGGCCTGTAATCCCGGCACTTTGGGAGGCTGGGGCAGGCGGATCAACTGAGGTTGGGAGTTCACGACCAGCCTGACCAACATGGAGAAACCCCGTTTCCACTAAAAATACAAAATTAGTCGGGTGTGGTAATCCCAGCTACTCGGGAGGCTGAGGCAGGAGAATTGTTTGAACCCAGGAGGTGGAGGTTGTGGTGAGCCGAGATCGGGCCATCGCACTCCAGCCTGGGCAACAAGAGCAAAACTCCGTCTCAAAAAAAAAAAAAAAAAAAAAATCGCACCTGTTTCCTTTTACCTCTTTAATGGTGGCTACCAGAAAATTTAAAATTGCGGCTGTGGGTGGCACCACACTTCTCTTGGAGGACACTACTCCAAAGATTCCCCCTCCCACTACGCACACTTCACCCCCACCCTGTAGGGACCACAATCTCTTTAGCGCCCCCTAGTTTTGGGTACGGATTCATACACGTTTATTATCTTTAAGGTCTCAGTGCCTTTGCAAACCTTCTCTTCTGCAACCCTCTCCTGCAATTCATCTGGCAGGTGGGATCATCATTCATGCATTACAGACGAGGCAGTGATGGTTTTCAAATGAAAAGTGACTTCGCCAAGGACACATGCAGCAGGGCTGTGGAGGGCCTAGGGCTGGAAGCTCAGTCTGTCTCCTTTTTCCATCCCTCTTTACTTCCAGAGCTGTTCCTACACCTGAAAAGCGCCACTCCCCCTGCACACCCTGGCAGACGACCAGATTCGATGTCCCTGGCAGCCCGAACGTCAACAAACACCCAGCATCTTTCTGAAGCGACCATAAGCCATTCGAGGAAACATGTACAGGGTCCTGCTTGTCCTGGCCTTGTCCCCAATGCCCAGGGCAGTGAGAGCAGCTCTGCCCGGAGGCCAGTCCCTGAGGCTCCCTCAGTGGCCTCAGAACTCGGAGTACACACGTGCAGTCCTTACCTCCCAAAGATAAAACCTCCCACTCTGCTCTTCACCTATTTCAGACTGCTGTCCCATATATCGTCACCAGAGACATATGAGAACAACTACAGATAGCCCCAAACTGAAAACTGCCTACTGTCTACCCATAGGAGAATGAATAACTGATGTAATGAGGAAAATCATTCAGCAACGAGAGGGAAAGAACGCTCGATGGCATGGAGTCCCAGCTGTAGTCTCAGCTCCTTGGTAGACCAAGGTGGGAGGATCACTTGAACCCAGGAGTTTGAGTCCAGCCTGGGAGATATAGCAAGACCTTGTCTCTAATAAAATAAAATAAAATAAGTGGTATTGGGAGAATTACAATTTTAAAAGAAACAATTTTTAGTAGAGATGGGGTTTCACCATGTTGTCCAGGCTAGTTTTGAACTCCTGACCTCAGCTGATCAAAGAGGCTGAGTGCGGTGGCTCATGCCTGTAATCCCAGCACTTTGGGAGGCCAAGGCAGGTGGATTACCTGAGGCCAGGAGTTCAAGACTAGCCTGGCCAACATGGCGAAACCCCATCTCTACAAAAAATACAAAAAAAAAAAAAAAAAAATTAACCGGGTGTGATGAGTGAGTCTCCACGCCTCTCGGTTCCCAGCCTCTAGTGGTTGCCTGGTCCCGCCAAGGCCACACCCGCTCCGGCGCTACAGCACCCCACCCCGCCCCGAACACGCCCCCTCCGGCCCTACAGAACCCCGTCCCACCCCTTGGCCTTCGGGCCCACATCCCTGGGGGCGGGTTTTTCTGGCCCCGCCCCTGGACAAACTATGGTGTGGGAGGAGCCCGCGACTGGAAGCGCGAGGCGCTGGACGCGGGGAATGCAGAGCAGACCAAGGAGAAAGACCGTCGTGCGCAGGGAGCACTAGACAACTGGAATAAGAACAGGATGAGCTCAGATGTTAAGTGCAGGAAAACAAAGACCCGGCAGATGAGCCAGTCAGGCGGGTCCAGGCCCCAAGGGACCGAGGGGTCTTGGCCGGGGAAACGGCCAACACCTGAGAGGTGGTCCTGACTCCCTGGGGGCTCTGAACGCTCAGGAAGGCACCAGCTGCAGCCAAGGGCACAACCCAAGAAGCCACCTTAAGCACAGGGAAGGAATTGGTTTGGGCCCAAACGCTGTTGGTGAGGTCACTTCCCTCCCGGGGAGCCCTTGCTTCGTCATCGGTAAAGTTGGGACAAAACCACCTGGCAGGACTTGGGAGGACTTTAGGTGACCGTGTAGATGGAGCAGCCTCTGCCCCATCACATCCTCCTGTTCCATTTTTTCCTAGCACTGTCGCTGCACCTTTGCCCTAAAATGTAAGCCCCTGAGAGCAGGGCCTTACTCTTCCAGTTTCTCTCTGTGTCCTTAGCCCCTGCTTTGTTTTTTTTTTTTTTTTTTTGAGACGGAGTCTCGCTCTGTCGCCCAGGCTGGAGTGCAGCGGCTGGATCTCAGCTCACTGCAAGCTCCGCCTCCCGGGTTCAGGCCATTCTCCTGCCTCAGCCTCCGGAGTAACTGGGACTACAGGCGCCCGCCACCTCGCCCGGCTAGTTTTTTGTATTTTTAGTAGAGACGGGGTTTCACTGTGTTCGCCAGGATGGTCTTGATCTCCTGACCTCGTGATCCGCCCGTCTCGGCCTCCCAAAGTGCTGGGATTACAGGCTTGAGCCACCGCGCCCGGCCTAGCCCCTGCTTTGTAACGGTGCCTGGCACACAAGAGGCCTTGCAAACAGTAGTCACGTGAATGAAAAGCCTAGCAAAGAAACCAGCACGCTGTGGGCATTTCAAAATGGCAGCTCTTAGCCCAAAAGAAAGATGAGCAGACCTGCAAGGGGCACCAGGCCAATCTTCATTTGGGAGGTGGTAGTTCTGGCTTGAGGGATGGTTACACTCTCACACACGCTGGGATTGAAATCTGGATTTCTCACTTTGTCTTCATGTCCCTGGCCCCGCCCTCTTCCCATCCCGCTCCCAAACTGGGAGCTTAAGGGTTAACTCTAGGAAGCCCCTCATCACCTGGATGGGATGGGACTGGGGCAAGGAACTTCCTGTTCCATTTTCCCAGAGCTGTTCCCCAGGCTGGAGGAGGCTGGCTTTGGCCCTGGAGTCCTCAGAGAACCACCCCCAGCATCTCTGCCTGTGTAGTGGGGACTCCGAGTGGTGAGTTGCAGGGAGGCCAGGGTGCAGGCTGCCAGAACGGGTGCTAGGCGTTCACAGCAGGTTGGAGAGAGCAGGGGAGGCTCCAGGCCTTGGTGCTGGGGTGGGGGCTGGAAGAGCCTTGGGAGGATGTAGAGGGTCTGCTGGGGAGCCTTGTGCCAGCCAGCTTGGTGGACCTGTTGCGATGGGGGCGTTGGGGAGGAGGGAGATCGCAGAACTTCCTGTGACATTGAAGAAAGCCGACTTCATATGCTCCCAGGTGGACTGATGGGCCTTGTCCACTCAGCCCAGCACGCGGAGGGAAGCCCACCAACAAACAACAAATCAGGCAGCTGCCAGCTGTGTCCAGGGAGAAAGGGGGTGTTCCCGGCCGCGGACCCCACCTTTGCCCCCTTCCCCAGCTCTGGGCTCTCACATGACCTGAATGGGTCTCATGGCAGCACCTCCACCCTGGGCTCCAAATTAAGCTGGTCAAATGTTGGATGGTGGCTGTAGAGCCTCCGCCTGCTTCCCTACCCAGCCCACCCCCAACAGAGGTGCATATTAACAGAGCTTTTGTCCTGGAGATTCGGGGGGAGGGAGAAATTCTCTGAAGCCAACTTTGTCTCGAATTCCACCTCTTTGAAACCTTTTGGAGAGACCTCACCTGGAGATTCCGGCCTCCCTGTGTGACTCGGCCTGAGGGCTGAAATTTGGAATCCTCTTACTTTTTTTCTGTTTCATGCTGTGATATTTCGGTTAAGGCTAGGAAAATGGCACAGAGCAGGTGGAGATCAGTTCCTCTTCTGTTTCAGAGCTTTGGCACTGTGTTCTAGACCTACGTTCCCAGCCTAAAGCAAATCTTGGCTCCAGCTGGTATGAATGACCCTGAGCATGTCACTAAGTGCAACTTTGCCCTTGGCAAAGGGAGAAATGATTGTTTAGTGCATGGGCTGGACCGGGATGAAGTGAGCCTAATTGCTGGACACTCAGTACCTGCCCACTTCTCCTCCAGGGCAGTGGATGAGCAGTGATTGGTTTTTTTGTTATTTTGTGCATGCTACTAAAAACCAGTGAAAC
>NC_045450.1:3055443-3078600 GCF_002776525.5 Piliocolobus tephrosceles | reverse complement strand
TGCTGGGATTACAGGCTTGAGCCACCGCGCCCGGCCTTCTTTTCTTTCTTTCTTTCTTTTTTTTTTTTTGTTTTGAGACAGGGTCTTCCCCTTTTGTCCAGGCTGGTGTGCAGTGGCGCGAACATGTCTCACTGCAGCTTTGACCTCCCGGGTTCAAGCGATCCTTCTGCCTCGGTCACCCAAAATGCTGGGATTATAGGCATGAGCTACCGCATCCGGCCTCACAACATCATTTTTCTGATCATTTATCACAGACCTTTTCTGCCCTAACGTCATTACGTGCTTTCCTTTGAGATGGCCAGAATCATTGCTATCTCCTAATTTCTGCTAATAGACATTGAAGTAACTTCAAGTGCTGGATGAACACTCATTGAACTAGTCACAGCTCCTACTCCCAGGCCAGGCAGAGAAATACACTCATCTGTGATTGAGGCACTGCATCGCCCTAGTGGGGAGAGACAGGTTGGGGGGATGGGGGCTGCCTGGAGTGGATGCCAGAGGGCAGGAAAGCCTAGTTCTGGCTCGGGGGTGGTTACACTCTCACACATGCAGGGGTTGAAATCTGGATTTCTCACTTTGTCTTCATTTATCTGGCCCCACCCTGTCCCCATTCAGCTCCCAAACTGGGAGCTTAAGGGTTAACGCTAGGAAGCATCTCAACACCTGGGTGGGATGGCATGGGACGGGGGCAGGGAACTTCCCATTCCATTTTGTTGGAGTCCTTCCCCAGGTAGCTGAGGTTGGGAGATGGAGGGGAGATGGGGTGGGGGTGAGGGGCTTGGAAGATACTGTGTGTTGCGGGGAGGTTGGGAGGGATGGGTCACGTTCTAGCATCACCTCCCCCTCCTTCTCAGCAGCTAAGCTTAAAATCCCCCATTCTGTACCACAACACACACCCCACCTGAGAAGGAGGTTCAGAGAACCCTCAGGCTCATATTAAGTGGGTACACCGAGCTGTCCAAGACTCTCAACTAGGCCATCGTTACCAGGGAGAAGCTGCCCAAGGCTGGGTTACCTTTTTTTTTTTTTTTTTTTCTGAGACAGAGTCTCATTCTGTTGCCTGGGCTGGAGTGTAGTGGTGCAATCTCAGCTCACTGCAACCTCTGCCTCCCGGGTTCAAGCGATTCTCCTGCCTCAGTCTCCCGAGCAGCTGGGACCACCAGATGCATGCCACCATGCCCGGATAATTTTTTTTTTTTTTTTTGAGATGGAGTCTCATTCTGTCGCCCATGCTGGAGTGCAGTGGCGCGATCTCAGCTCACTGCAACCTCCGCCTCCCAGGTTCAAGCAATTCTCCTCTCTCAGCCTCCTGAGTAGCTGGGACTACAGGCGCATGCCACCACATCCGGCTAATTTTTGTAATTTTAGCAGAGACAAGGGTTCACCATATTGGTCAGGCTGGTCTCGAACCCCTGACCTCAGGTGATCCACCCACTTCGGCCACCCACAGTGCTGGGATTACAGGCCTGAGTCACTGCACCCGGCCACTGGGTTACCTTTTTGCTGAGCCTTAGTGTCCTCGGCTGTAGAATGGGTGATGGGTCCAACAGAACTATGAGTCACTGCTGCGGTACCTGGTGTTGTAATCAGCAGCAATGAGAACAGTAATAGCTCGTGCTCATGGAAACCTACTGTGTGCCAGCCGCTACGTGCTGGACAGTGCCCTGTGCCACTCAGGTGGGGGGAGTGGTGCTTCAGGCTTTCTTCACATCCCCCTACCTGGGGTGCCAACTGGGAGTGGAGAGTGGGAGGCTCTAGGAGAGGTTCACTTGTGTAGCCCTGAGGCTAGAGAGCAGGAAGGGCAGAAAGCAGAGGGCAGGAGCCTGGGTTTCCATGTCTATAAAATGACCCCTGTCTGAAATAAAATGTGAAAGTGCCTCAGAGATCTAACAAAAATATGAGCCTGCTCTGCTCAGAAAAGCTTAAGTCATCCAGCCTCAATTAGTTGAGCAGAACTGAACTGAGTCTGCCGTGGGTGGCACTGGGCTACCAGACCGGGAAGGAGAAGCCCCACAGTCCTAGACTTGGGAGGAAGTAGGGGGAGGTTGTCAGTGCCCCCTGGTGGCTATAAATGACTTATTTTACATTTTTTATTTTTTGAGACAGGGGCTCGCACTGTTGCCTAGGCTGGAGTACAGTGTTGCAGTCACAGCTCACTCACCGCAGCCTCAACCTCTTGAGATCAAGCAATCTTCCCACCTCAGCTTTCCAAGTAGCTAGGACCACAGGTATACACAACCATGACTGGTTAAATTTTCTTTTGTTTTGAGATGGAATCTGGCTCTGTCACCCAGGCTGGGGTGCAGTGGCGCGATCTCTGCTCACTGCAAGCTCCACCTCCTGGATTCACACCATTCTCCTGCCTCAGCCTCCTGAGTAGCTGGGACCACAGGCACCCATCAGTGCACCCGGCTAATTTTTTGTATTTTTAGTAGAGATGGGGTTTCACTGTGTTAACCAGAATGATCTCAATCTCCTGACCTCGTGATCCGCCCTCCTCAGCCTCCCAAAGTGCTGAGCCACCGTGCCTGGTAACTGGCTAAATTATTTATTTATTTATTTATTTGAGAGGGAGTCTTGCTGTGTTGCCCAGCCTGGAGTGCAGTGGCATGATCTCGGTGCACTGCAAGCTCCACCTTCTGGGTTCATGCCACTCTCCTGCCTCAGCCTCCCGAGTAGCTGGGACTACAGGCACCCACCACCACCCCTAGCTAATTTTTTGTATTTTTAGTAGAGATGGGGTTTCACCATGTTAGCCAGGATGGTCTCAATCTCCTGACCTTGTGATCTGCCTACCTCGGCCTACCATAGTGCTGGGATTACAGGTATGAGCCACCACACCTGGCCCTACATTTTTAATTTTTTTAGAGATGGGGGTCTTGCCATGTTGCCCAGGGCTGGCCTTGAACTCCTGAGGCTCAAGTGATCCTCCTGCCTCAGCCTCCCAAAGTGCTGGGATAACAGGCGTGAGTGCAGCCCCTCTAACCTTTTATTTTGAAAATTTGAAAACATCCAGAGAACTTGAAAGAGCAGTGAAATGAACATTAATATATGTATCTCATCGTCAGTCCATAAATGTGGCTGAGCCTTCAGGCCCCTCTCCAAACTCTTCAGCGTTTTCTAAGAACGCAGCCATTTCCTATATATTGCAAGACTAGACTCTCATCTCAGAAATGGGTAGTCATACTATTATCGTCTAGTATCCATCCCCACCATACTCAAAATTTTCCAACTGGCCCCAGGATGTCTTTTAAAGCCTTTAAGAAAAATGAGGCCGGGCGGGGTGGCTCAAGCCTGTAATCCCAGCACTTTGGGAGGCCGAGACGGGCGGATCACGAGGTCAGGAGATCGAGACCATCCTGGCTAACCCAGTGAAACCCTGTCTCTACTAAAAAATACAAAAAACTAGCCAGGCGAGGTGGCGGGCGCCTGTAGTCCCAGCTACTCGGGAGGCTGAGGCAGGAGAATGGCGTGAACCCGGGAGGCGGAGCTTGCAGTGAGCTGAGATCCGGCCACTGCACTCCAGCCTGGGCGACAGAGCAAGACTCCGTCTCAAAAAAAGAAAAAAAAAGAAAAAGAAAAATGAATGAGGATCCAATTTAGGTTCACCCACTTGATTGTGAGGCCTCTTTGGGCTACTCTCCAATAGCGCCTCCTACAGGCACTTACTTTTTATGACACTGAGTAACTCAGGCCAATTGCTTTGAGAGATGGTCTGACTTGTTCCATATTCCCTGCAAGGCCCTAAACATTGGAAGTTGGATCTAAAGGCCACAGTTAGGCCGGGCGGGGTGGTTCACGCCTGTAATCCCAGTACTTTGAGAGACCGAAGTGGGCGGATCACCTAAGGTCAAGAGTTCGAGACCAACCTGGCCAACATGGTGAAACCCTGTCTCTACTGAAAATGCAAGATTAGTGGGGTGCGGTGGCGCGTGCCTGTAATCCCAGCTACTCGGGAAGCTGAGGGACGAGAATCACTGGAACCCGGGAGGTGAAGCTTGCAGTGAGCCGAGATCTTGCCTTTGCACTCCAGCCTGGGCAATAAGAGTGAAATTCCATCTCAAATAAATAAATAAATAAAGGCCGGTTGGATTGAGATTAGGCATTTTTGAGCTAGGCACAGTGGCTCACGCCTGTAATCCCAACACTTTGAGAGGCTGAGGCAGGTGGATCACGTGAGCCCAGGCTTTTGAGACCAGCCTGGGCAACATAATGAGACCTCATCTCAACAAAAAATAAATAAAATTAGCCCAGCCTGGTGATATGCACCTGTAGTCACAGCTGCTCAGGAGGCTGAGGCAGGAGGATCACTTGAGCCCAGGAGATCAAGGCTGCAGTGAGCCGTGATTGCGCCACTGCACTGCAACCTGGGTGACAGAGTGAGACCTTGTCTTAAAAAAGTAAATAAATTACTTAATTAAATTAAAAATTAAATAAACAGGCTTGGTGCAGTGGTTCACACCTTAATCCCAGCGCTTTGGGAGACTGAGGCAGGCTGATCATTTGAGGTCAGGAGTTCAAGACCAGCCTGGCCAACATGGTGAAACCCTTGTGTCTACTAAAAATGCAAAAATTAGCTGGGTGTGGTGCCACAGGCCTGTAATCCCAGCACTGTAAACCCAGGCTGAGGAACGAGAATCGCTCGAACCTGGAAGGTGGAGGCTGCAGTCAGCTGAGATGCCACTGCACTCCAGTCTGGGTGATACAGTAAGACTCCATATAAAAAAAAAAAAAAAAAAAAAAAAAAAAAAGCTGCAAAAAACAAACATTTTTAGCCAGGATCCCATCTTGATGGTGTCACGTGCTCCCAGTGGTTACATCAGGAAGAAGGGAAGCGCAGGTTGTTTCTCTTTCAGGGATGGTCACTTTAATCACTTGGGAAAAGTGATGCAAATTTCTCTTTTTTATTTTTTTGAGACAGAATCTCAGTCTGTCGCTGAGGCTGGAGTGCAGTGTCGCGATCTCAGCTCACTACAAGCTCCACCTCCCTGGTTCACGCCATTCTCCTGCCTCAGCCTCCCGAGTAGCTGGGACTACAGGCGCCCGCCACCAGGCCTGGCTAATTGTTTTTTGTATTTTTAGTACATACAGGGTTTCACCCTGTTAGCCAGGATGTCGATCTCCTGACCTCGTGATCCGCCTGCCTTGGCCTCCCAACGTGATGGGATTACAGGCGTGAACCACCACGCCCGGCCTTTTTTTTTGTTTTGAGACACAGTCTAGCTCTGTTGCTCAGGCCAGAGTGCAGTGGCGTGATCTCGGTTCACTGCAAGCTCCACCTCCTGGGTTCACGCCATTCTCCTGCCTCAGCCTCCCCAGCAGCTGGGACTAAATTAGCCCGGCTAATTGTTTTGTATTTTTAGTAGAGACGGGGTTTCACCGTGTTAGCCAGGATGGTCTTGATCTCCTGACCTTGTGATCCGCCCGCCTCGGCCTCCCAAAGTGCTGGGATTACAGGTGTGAGCCACCGCACCCGGCCAAGTGATGCAAATTTCTAAATGCTTTAAGGAGGGATGATAATACAGAACTGTCAGTTTTCTCTGGCCTTTGCTTTGTTGGTAACCCTGAGACCGGGGGCTGTGCTGCCCTCATGAGCCATTACCCATTGAGTAAAACTATTCCTCTGGGTCTGTGTATTGGGTGTCTTTTAACATGGATGACCTAGGTGTGGGGCCAGCTTCCTCGCAGCAGATCCTAACCCAGGGTGTTCCCTTCACAGGTGTGGGAAGAGAGGAGAGAAACCCGAGAGTGGGGCCCGCTGTAGGGAGCATCCCCACAGTGAAGCATGCTTGAAGAATCAATCTTGGCTGCCCTGGAGCAGGAGCAGCTGGGGGAAGTCAAGTTGGAGGAGGAGGAGGCTGCCAGCCCAGAGGACCCCAGGCGGCCAGAGTCCAGGCTGAGACCCGAGGTGGCTCACCAGCTGTTCAGATGCTTCCAGTATCAGGAGGACATGGGGCCACGGGCATCCCTGAGCCGGCTCCGGGAGCTCTGCGGCCACTGGCTACGGCCGGCTCTGCACACCAAGAAGCAGATCCTGGAGCTGCTGGTGCTGGAGCAGTTCCTGAGTGTGCTGCCTCCGCACCTCCTGGGCCGCCTGCAGGGGCAGCCACTCAGGGACGGGGAGGAGGTGGTGCTGCTGCTGGAGGGCGTCCACCGGGAGCCCAGCCACGCAGGGCCGCTGGTGAGAGGGTGGGGCAGTGGACTGAGGAGTATACGGATGATGGGGACTTGATCTCCCCAGTGAAGAATCTCTGGAAACTCCACTTTCCCCCACCTGAGAATTCCTTCTTCACCTCTTAACTCCTGCCCTGTCTGACTCCCACCTCGTTTCTGTCCCATGTCCTCTCGGAGTCAGAAGGACACAGGCTGCCACCCCGGGAGTCACTTAACTTGAATGTGTTTTGAACAGGATTTTAGTTGTAATGCTGGCAAGAGTTGTCCCCGTGCAGACGTCACCTTGGAGGAAAAGGGGTGTGCTTCCCAGGTCCCCAGCCACAGCCCCAAGAAGGAATTGCCTGCAGAAGAACCTTCAGCGCTGGGCCCATCGGATGAGCCTCCCCCACCCCAGCCAAGGCCTGGCAAGCCTGCTGAGCTGGGACAGTGGAGACTTCCCCCAAGTTCAAAGCAGCCACTGAGCCCGGGGCCCCAGAAGACATTCCAGGCCCTGCAAAAAAGCAGTGAGGAGCCTGTGCCCTAGGAGGCCATGGACTGGGTGTTGGGGAGGGGCCTGGATGTCTGGGGTGGGGTGAGAAGTGGGGCCTCCCCAGGTGACCGGGACAGGAGAGCGCCAAAGTGTCTTCACAGGGCCCCTATGATGTGGTGCGTGTCCTTGCAGCCATATGGCAGGCAGGGCTGCCTTCTAACAGTGCTTCCTCCCCTCTTCCCCAATGCTGTCAGGCCCCCAGGGCCCCTCACCATGGCCAGAGGAGAGTTCCCGAGATCAGGAGCTGGCAGCTGTGCTGGTGAGCTGGGCCGCACCCCAAGGTGTTCTCAAGCCCCAGGAACTTCCCTACCACTGTAGTTTTAGCAAATCCATAACTTCCCTGATTCAGTCCTGGGAAGTGTTTCATTCCCCACAGTTTCCTGAGGCATGTTCCTCACTCACCAAGGGTTTCTGCTTTTGATATAGGAGTCCCTGACCTTTGAGGATGTGCCAGAGAATAAGGCGTGGCCTGCACACCCCCTGGGTAAGCAACCCTTCCCTGGAATAGTGACCACTGATGCCTCTTTCTTTTCTTTTTCTTTTCTTGTCTTTTTTTTTTAAGAGATGGAGCCTCACTATGTTGCCCAGGCTAGTCTCAACTCCCGGGCTCAAGCGTTCCTCCCACCTCCGCCTCCCAAAATACTAGGATTACAGGCGCGAGCCACCGTGACCGGCCAACACCTCTTCTTTGCCTGAAGTTCCAGACCCTACCTGACTTTTTGGCCTTTTTGTTTTTTGAAACAGGATGTTACTCGCCCAGACTGTGGCACAATCATGGCTCACTGCAGCCGGGACCTCCTGGGCTCAGGTAATACTCCCACCTCAGCCCCCCGAGTAGCTGGGACTACAGGTGTGTGCCACCACGCCCAGCTAACTTTTTGTTTTGAGGTCAAAGGGGCACCCTTGTTTGACCTCTATCCTCTCCACCCACCTACCAGGTTTTTTTATTTGTTTGCTTGTTTGTTTGTTTTGAGACGGAGTCTCGCTCTGTCGCCTAGGCTGGAGTGCAGTGGCACCATCTCGGCTCACTGCAACCTCCGCCTCCCAGGTTCAAGTGATTCTCCTGCCTCAGCCTCCCGAGTGGCTGGGACCACAGGCGCACGCCACTACACCCAGCTAATTTTTTATTTTTTGTAGAGACGGGGCTTCACCATGTTGGCCAGGCTGGTCTCGAACTCACTCCTGACTTCAAGTGATCCACCCGACTTGGCCTCCCAAAGTGCTGAAATTACAGGCGTGAACCACCGTGCCTGGCCTTTCACCTACAGCTTTGCAGGATCCTGGGTTTCTTTCCACTTCCAGGCCAATCAGGTTCTGGTGATTGATAGGGGCCCTGGGAATAGGCCTGACCGTCTCTGTTTTCTCTTGTTTCCCAGGATTCGGAAGCAGAACCCCAGACAAGGAGGAATTTAAACAAGAAGAGCCCAAAGGGGCTGCCTGGCCCACTCCCATCTTAGCAGAGTCTCAAACAGATAGTCCTGGGGTGCCGGGAGAGCCTTGCGTCCAGATGCTCGGACGGGGTGCTGCGGCGAGTGGCCCTGGTGGAGATGGGTCCCTTCTTGGCGGCAGTGAAATTTTGGAGGTCAAAGTGGCTGAAGGCGTCTCCGAGCCCAATCCGGAGCCGCAGTTCATCTGCGCGGACTGCGGGGTGAGCTTCCCGCAGCTGTCTCGCCTGAAGGCGCACCAGCTGCGCTCGCACCCGGCCGGGCGCTCCTTTCTGTGCCTTTGCTGCGGGAAGAGCTTCGGCCGCAGCTCCATTCTCAAGCTGCACATGCGCACTCACACGGACGAGCGGCCTCATGCCTGCCACCTGTGCGGCCACCGCTTCCGCCAGAGCTCGCACCTGAGCAAGCACCTACTGACTCACTCCTCCGAGCCGGCCTTCCTGTGCGCCGAGTGCGGCCGCGGCTTCCAGCGCCGCGCCAGCCTTGTGCAGCACCTGCTGGCGCACGCCCAGGACCAGAAGCCTCCCTGCGCTCCTGAGAGCAAGGCCGAAGCGCCGCCGCTGACCGAAGTCCTGTGCTCCCACTGCGGCCAGACCTTCCAGCGCCGCTCCAGCCTTAAGCGCCACCTGCGGATCCACGCCAGGGACAAGGACCACCGGTCCTCCGAAGGCTCCGGCAGCCGCCGCCGAGACTCCGACCGGAGGCCCTTCGTGTGCAGCGACTGCGGCAAGGCCTTCCGGCGCAGTGAGCACCTGGTGGCCCACCGGAGGGTGCACACGGGCGAGCGGCCCTTCTCCTGCCAGGCTTGCGGCCGCAGCTTCACGCAGAGCTCGCAGCTGGTCAGCCACCAACGGGTGCACACAGGCGAGAAGCCCTACGCCTGTCCGCAGTGTGGGAAGCGCTTCGTGCGCCGGGCCAGCCTTGCCCGCCACCTGCTGACCCACGGTGGCCCTCGGCCCCACCTCTGCACCCAGTGCGGGAAGAGTTTCGGCCAGACCCAGGATCTGGCCCGCCACCAGCGCAGCCACACGGGCGAGAAGCCCTGCCGCTGCAGCGAGTGCGGCGAGGGCTTCAGCCAGAGCGCCCACCTGGCGCGCCACCAGCGCATCCACACAGGGGAGAAGCCCCATGCCTGCGACACCTGCGGCCACCGCTTCCGCAATAGCTCCAACCTGGCCCGCCACCGCCGCAGCCACACGGGCGAGCGGCCCTACAGCTGTCAGACGTGCGGTCGCAGCTTCCGGCGCAACGCGCATCTGCGGCGGCACCTGGCTACCCATGCGGAGCCCGGGCAGGAGCAGGCCGAGCCCCCGCAGGAGTGCGTGGAGTGTGGCAAGAGCTTCAGCCGCAGCTGCAATCTGCTGCGACACCTGCTGGTGCACACGGGCGCCAGGCCCTACTCCTGCACGCAATGTGGCCGCAGCTTCAGCCGCAACTCCCACCTGCTGCGCCACCTGCGCACCCACGCCCGCGAGACGCTATACTAGCTTGGCCCGCCTTCTGCCAGCCGTGCTCTGCGCCACCTCCCCAGGGTCCTCCATAGCGGAGGCCTGCGGGAATATCCTTTCCTACCACACCCCACTTCGCTCTCCTTCCACTTTCACGGCTGTGCTTCCCTGCCCGAGGCATTGCTTTCCGGCCTCAGCAATGTAATTAAAACGCCCGAAGTAAAATGGCCTTCTCCAAAATGGCCCCTCTTTATTTCTTTACAAGTCCACCAAAATTCGAACTGTCAGCTGCCACTCTGGAGCAGGCTGCTTGGAAGCAGGTGTGGGGAGAGTGTGGCCACCCAAAGTGGGGGAGAAGGAGGAGATGTCAGCCTTCACAGCCAGCTGTGGGGAGGGCCAAGGAATCTGACCCTGGAATGTTTTCTCCTCTGGAATCTGCCCTTGATCTGTGCTGTGCAGTAAGTACTCACTAGTCACATAAGACTCCTTGACTTGGCTCAGCATGGTGCCTATGCTCCCAGCACTTTGAGAGGCTGAGGCAGGTGGATCACCTAAGGTCAGGAGTTCAAGACCAGCCTGATCAACATGGTGAAACCCCTGTCTCTACAAAAAATACAAAAATTAGCCAGGCATGGTGATGTGTGCCTGTAGTCCCAGCATCCTGGGAGAATGAAACAGGAGAATTGCTTGAACACGGGAGGCAGAGGTTGCAGTGAGCCTAGATCATGCCATTGCACTCGCGCCTGGGCAACAGAGTGAGACTATGTCACCAGATGTTGCAGGAGAAATTCCTCTCTTGGAAGACCCCAGGAAAGGATATTTCAAGTAGGAGGGATCAGTCAACTGAGAGATGGAGGGTGAAGAGTTGGGAGAGGCCATATTTGAAGCACGGGAAGCCCTCCTGATGTATTGAGTGCCTACTGTGTGCCAGGGAAGGTGCTGGGTTATTGAGGGGAATAAGGGGAAGGCGGCCTGGGAAGGATGTGGGAGGGGCGGCCCAGGCAGAGGGAGTAGTAGGAAGCCAGGCCTGGGGAAGGGAGGAGCCCCAGATGCAGCTGGACAGCATCTGTCCCGGAGGGGGACAAAAAAGCTCTCAGTGACTGGGGCCTGACAGGTCAGCCCTGGGCTCATGTGCAATGGGTCTCCCTGCAGAGGGCTCAGGACGGGAGAGATTTCTTTTTTTTTTTTTGAGACGGAGTCTGGCTCTGTCTCCCAGGCTGGAGTGCAGTGGCCGGATCTCAGCTCACTGTAAGCTCCGCCTCCCGGGTTTACGCCATTCTCCCGCCTCAGCCTCCGGAGTAGCTGGGACTACAGGCGCCCGCCACGTCGCCCGGCTAGTTTTTTGTAGTTTTTAGTAGAGACGGGGTTTCACCGTGTTAGCCAGGATGGTCTCGATCTCCTGACCTCGTGATCCGCCCGTCTCGGCCTCCCAAAGTGCTGGGATTACAGGCTTGAGCCACCGCGCCCGGCCGAGATTTCTTCTCTAGTAATAAAATCACTTCAGCTTTAGCTACTGCATGGAAATGGCTTGAGAGAGGCAAGACCAGGGACACCAGCTAGGAGGCGGAGACTGCTGTCCAGGCTGGGGGTGACAGAGCGCCTGGGGACCACAGCACAGCAGGAGGGATTTCTAGGTAAGAGGAAGCCAAGGGGGACATGAGGGGTGAGTCAAGGGGGACACGGAGTCACTGGAGAGGTTGGGGAAATGGTAGAAAGAACTTGAGCAGCTGGGCGCAGTGGCTCACACCTGTAATCCCGGCACTTTGGGAGGCCGAGGTGGGTGGATCACCTGAGGCCAGGAGTTAGAGACCAGCCTGACCAACATGGAGAAACCTCGTCTCTACTAAAAATACAAAATTAGCCGGGCGTGGTGACATATGCCTGTAATCCCAGCTACTTGGGAGGCTGAGGCAGGAGAATTGCTTAAACCCAGGAGGCAGAGATTGTGCCATTGGACTCCAGCCTGGGCAACAAGAGTGAAACTCTGTCTCAGAAAAACAGAACAAAACAAAAAACTTGAGCAGTAGTGGAGGGGAGATCCCAGCATGTGGCACAGGGTAAGGAGAGGCGGGGCCAGGGTCGGGCCATGGGCGGCCCCTCAGAGCTGGGGTCTCAGGCCAGAGACAGTCCTTCCAGGATAAAGGGACGTCAGAGGTTTCTGCAGGATGCGGAGGAGGAAAGCCTGTGGGGCCCTTTGAGGCTGTGCAGAGAGAACTCTGGATGCAGCTGCCTCCTTCCTCAGGAAGGCTGGGGGCAGCAGGGCCCAGAGAGCCTGGCGACACCTTTCCTTCCCCCTGGTCACCTCCCTCAGCCCTGTAGGAGCTGCTAGGACAGGGACTGGAAGCAAGCAGGGCCCCTCAGGGTGACCAGGGCCACCAAAGGTGACTGTCAGGGTCACTGTCCAGCTGTTTCCCCGGCTGGGCTCTAGGCTGGAGCCAAGGAGCGCTTGCTCCGAAACTCAAGAGTGCATCCAATGCTCTGAAAGGGCAGTGTTCCTGGTTCCCAAGCCCCCCAATATCCCCCCTTGAGCACACCCCAATATCCCTCCAAGACCGCGGGCTCAGCCCTAGGAGAGCTGCTCAGGGAGCCTCCCTGTGGGTGTTTGCTCCTCCCCAAGCTGTGGCCCATTTCCGCTTCCTTCTTCCTCCTCAGCCCAAAGGCAAGAGTCATGGAACCCCAGGACAGGGTGGGACAGAACAGGACAGGGCCCCCAACCCCATCTTTATCTCACCAGCTGCTGCTGGATGCCAAGCCTCCCCTGAATGGGGAAGGCTGGTCTGTGTGAGTCAGCGGAGGCAGGAAGTGGAGGATGACGGGAGCCTCTGCAGGACCAGTTGAGCGTGGACTCCGAAATGGTGAGAAGTGCCCTCCCAGTCGTTCCTCCTGGCTGCCCTGGGCTCTGCAACTGCAGGGTGCTGAGGCCTCAGGCCCAGAGATCTGACCCCTGCCTTCTTGCCTCTCCCTTGAAACCAGGGCCTGGTAGGGGACTCCGGAGTCCCCTCTGCCCCAGCCCCTGGGGCCCTTGATCTTGGGAGAAAACCAAGGAGAGTTTGTGGCCCCAGCCCTGCCCGGGGGATGAGGACGGAAGAGGGAGTCATGACAAGAAAGATGCGGGGGCCAAAGTCCCCTGACGCCGGAGGCCCAGGGGTGGCGATCAGGGAGCGGTTCTGTGCTTCCGGCTGTGTAATCAAGGACACACCAGGCTGAAATCCTCTAGTCCTCAACCAACCCACTAGGGCATGGAGACCCATGCACCATTATCAATAAGAGAGTCAGGGGCCTGGCCTTGCTCTTCCACATCTAGAACCTGGGTAGATCCATCGGAGCCACAGTTTCTGCTGTCACTACTGGGCCGCCTGCCTCACTGTGCCTGCCTGTCAGAGAAGCCTGGAGATAGGCACCTGATTCCATTTAAGCAACTGTTATTTTATTTTATTGTTTTCAGGGGAAAGTATGAGTGCAGTCCCCCACTACCACAAATTATGCAGCCGGGTGTCCCACACTTGGGGAAATCACAGGGGTCAGCACATCCGGGGTGCAATTGAGACGGTTTGGCTCTGTGTCCCACCCAAATCTCATCTGGAATTGTAATCCCCACATGTCAAGGGAAGGACCTGGTAGGAGGTGATTGGATCATGGGGGCATTTTCCACCATGCTGTTCTGGTGAAAGCGAGTGAGTTCTCACGAGATCTGATGCTTTTCTTGTTGGTTTTGCTTTGTTTTGTTTTGAGATGGAGTTTCATTCTTGTTGCTCAAGCTAGAGAGCAATCGTGCAATCTCTGCTCACCACAACCTCCACCTCCTGGGTTCAAGCGATTCTCCTGCCTCAGCCCCTCTAGTAGTGGAGATTACAGGTGTACGCCACCACTCCGGGCTAATTTTTCTATTTTTAGTAGAGACGGGGTTTCACCCATTGGCACAGGCCGCAGAGCTCCCTGGAGGGTGTGCTGTGCCTCACATTTGGGGTGGGGCAGTGGTAGAGAATGAGAGGTCGGAGGAAACCCAGGAAAGGAGGAAGAGACACCAGGACCCACACAGGCCCTGCTCTTGGGCCTGCCCAGCCCAGACTCTGAGAGGATCATTCTCTGAGTGGTTTCCAGGAGAGCACTGCCCCACCCCTGCCCCGGGCTTTCCGGGCTGTGAGGGGCTCCTGGGACAGGTGCTGCCTCTCATCTGCACCCCTGCCATTCTCCAGCGCCCCCGACAGATGTGACCTCCAGCGCCTCCAGTGACACTCTCACCCCATCACTATCCACCTGCCACTGGGCATCCCTGACTGAGCCCTGACACACAGGCACCTCGGGAAATACTGAGGGCACCCGCATCCTTACAGTCTGTTTTCAGACATGCTCACAAAGCACACGCAGCCTCTCACTCACCTTCGCGAAGCACATGGCGGCCAAAAGTTCCAGGAGTCAGGGCCTGTTGGCGAGGAACAGGTGTGAGGAAAAGTGTCTCAGAGAAGCACCCTCCTCCCCAGAGGGTCCTCACCTTCAGAAACCCCAACTCCCCACCTGAGATGACCCAGCTCCACTGAGACAGTCACCTTCTGCACCCAGTCTTCCTGGCACAAAAACACAGCTGGTTTCATGGGGGAAGTGGGGCGTACTGGGCGGAGCCTCTCCCAGGGCAGGAGAGAAGGAGGCCACTCCTGCACCAGCTAAGTCATGCTCTAGGCTTCAGCTCCAAGAGACTATCTCTCCACACCCCCCAACCCTAGACCCTGCATGACTCTCACAAAGGCCACCATCCGAAGGCATCTTGGGATCCATCCAGGCTGTACCTTGTGTTTTTTTTTTTTTTTTTTTTTTTGAGACGGAGTCTCGCTCTGTCGCCCGGGCTGGAGTGCAGTGGCCGGATCTCAGCTCCCTGCAAGCTCCGCCTCCCAGGTTTACACCATTCTCCTGCCTCAGCCTCCGGAGTAGCTGGGACTACAGGTGCCCACCACCTCACCCGGCTAGTTTTTGGTAATTTTTTTTTTAGTAGAGACGGGGGTTTCACCGTGTTAACCAGGATGGTCTCGATCTCCTGACCTCGTGATCCGCCCATCTCAGCCTCCCAAAGTGCTGGGATTACAGGCTTGAGCCACCGTGCCCGGCCCAGTACCTTGTTTTTATAGCTTTACGGTGATGCAATTCACAGGCAAAGCAATTCACTCACTGACCTGTGCAATTTAAAGCACAGAACTATGCAGCTATCACCACAACCCATTTTAGAACATTCTCATCACTTCTAAGAGAAATTCTGCCCCTCTGAGACATCACCGCCAGTCCTCATTTCCCTGGACAAGCACTCATCTACTTTCTTTTACTGTTTCTTTTTTTTCTTAGACAGAGTCTCCCTCTGTTGCCCAGGCTGGAGTGCAGTGGCACGATCTCAACTCACTGCAACCTCTGCCTCCCGGGTTCAAGCAATTCTCCGGACTCAGCCTCCCGAGTAGCTGGGATTACAGGCACATGGCACAACAACCAGGTAATTTTTGTGCTTTTAGCAGAGACGGGGTCTCACCATGTTGCCAAGGAGTCTCGAACTCCTGACTTCAAGTGATATGCCTGCCTCCGTCTCCCAAAGTGCTGGGATTACAGGCGTGAGCCACTGCGTCCGGCCTCATCTGCTTTCTCTCTCAATGGATGCGTCTCCCCCACACGTTTCCTGTAAGTAGAATTATACACTAGGTGACCTTCTGTGTCTAGCATCTTTCACTGAGCATCCTGTTCTTGAGGTTCATCTGTGTTGTAACATGGATCAGTCCTTCGTTCCTTTTTTCTGGCTGCATACTATTCTACTGTGTGGATAGACCACAAGTGGTTTCTCCATTCACCCATCGAAGGACACTTGGGTTCTTTCCTCTTTTTGGCTATGCTGAATAATGCTACTGTGAACATTCACGCACAAGTTTCTGTGCAGACATATGTTTTCACTTCTCTTAGATATGTATGAAGGAGAAGAGTAGCTGGGTTACATGGTTAATGTGTTTTTATCCTTTTCAGGAACAGCCAGACTATTTTTCAAAATGTCTGTCATTTTACATTCCCAGCAGCAGTGTGCGAGGGTTCCTATTTCTCCACATCCTCAGAAACATTTGTTATGCTCTGGGTCTTTTTAATTCTAGCTATCTTAGTGGGCTGCAATGGTATCATGTGACAATTTTTTTTTTTTTTTATACAGTCTCGCTTGGTCGCCCAGGGTGGTGTGCCATGGCGTGATCTCGGCTCACTGCAACCACCAACTCCCGAGTTCAAGCGATTTTCCTGCCTCAGCCTCCTAAGTAGCTGGGATTACAGGCATGTGCCACAACACCCGACTAATTTTTATATTTTTAGTAGAGACGGGGTTTCACCATATTGGCCAGTTGGTCTAAAACTCTCAACCTCAAGTGATACCTGCCTCTCAAACGACTGCATCAGCCTCCCAAAGTGCTTGGATTACAGGTGTGAGCCCCCGCACCCGGCCAATTTTTTTTTTTTTTTTTTTTTTTGAGACAGATCTGTTGCCCAGGGTGGAGTGCAGCGGTGTGATCACAGCTCATCGTTGCCAAGACCTCCCGCCTTCAAGTGATTCTCTCCTCTTAGCCTTCTGAGTAGCTGGGACTACAGATGCGAGTCGCCACCATGCCCGGCTAATTTTTGGATTATTTTGTTGAGACAAGGTCTCACTATGTTGCCCAGGCTGGTCTTGAAATCCTGGGCTCCAGCCATCCTCCCAATTTGACCTCCCAAAGTGTTTGGATTATAGGCATGAGCCACTGCGCCCAGCCTCTTTCCAACTTTTTGGATGATGTCCTTTGAAGCACAAAAGTTTGAAATTTTGATTATGAGACCATTTAAAAAATAAAAATAATCGCTTTGACATGACATTTTTATGTAGCAGTTATAAAATTTTAAAGGCTCTGGAAGTCTACATGGAGCCATGAGGCAGTCTCAATTCCACAGTGGCCGACTGTCCTCCGGGTGCCCCATAACCAACTTTTGGGTTCCTCTCTACTTCTTCCTCCCCCTCTTCTTTCTTCTTCTTCTTATTTTTATTTTATTTTATTATTATTATTTTTGAGACAGAGTCTTGCTCTGTTGCCCAGGTTGGAGTGCAATCATGAGATCTTGGCTCACTGCAACCTCCCTCTCCTGGGTTCAAGAGATTCTCCTGTCTCAGCCTCCTTAATAGCTGGGATTACAGATATGCACCACCATGCCTGGTTAATGTTTTTTTTTTTTTTTTCTATTTTTAGTGGAGATGGGATTTCTCCATGTTGGCCAGGCTGGTCTCAAACTCCTGACCTCAAATGATCTGCCTGCCTTGGTCTCCCAAAATGCTAAGATTAAGGCGTGAGCCACCACACCCGGCCCCACTCTTCCTTCTTAGATTCCCCATCAACCCTGGATTCCTTCTTCTGCAAAGCAGGGAGATTCAGGTCGGTCCAGTTCCCGCCACCACACTTCTCCCTAGGTCCATCAATGCTCAGAAGAATGAAAGGGCTTTTTGTCCATTCATTTTTATTGTCCTGACTGGGATGAATAAGTTTCTAAAATACAAATTTCTCCCTCCTCATACATGGAAAAGAAACTGACAGAGGCCCAAATCGTTTCCCAGCAGCCCAGAATTCCCAGGTAACTGACCAGTTTCCTGCCTCTGTCCTCATGCTGATGTATTTGTATGAGAAATCGGGGAACCCCTTCCCTGGTCGTGGGGATGGCTGCCCACAGCCTCAGCTCCAGGAAGAACTAGGGGGTCATGGAGGCTGGACAGCAACTTAGGAAGTGGCCCCTAAGTGACTCTACCTATGGGGGTCAGGCCGTCAGTGTGGCTCTGTAGAGAAGATATGAAGAGATTGGTCCTGGGATGGGGGAACACTTCAGAGCCACAGAAATGCCAGGAGACAGGCAGCTACTGCCCCCAACAATCCCCGCAACTAGTTAAAATGCAGATTCCTGACCCCACCCTGAGTGAGGATTGAGGGTGAGGTGTGGGATCTGCAAACTTCAATTTCCCAGTGATCCTGATGTGGGATAGCCTAGAAAAATAGTTCCAGAGGCAGTAATTTAGATCCTAAAACTGTGGGGAGTGGGGACAGGGTGAATCAGGTGCCCCCAGGTTCCACCCACCCCTCACTCTAGAACTAAGACCTCCCAGGAGAGAGTGCCCAGGGGGCAATGACCAGGCCTGAGCCACGGTTCCATCCCTGTCTTTCCACCAGCGTTGAGTTGATGGGAGTCAAGCTGTTCTCTCCAGGGTGCAAGCAGGGAAGGGGTTCTTGGGGATAGAAGGGTGCTCCATTCAATGGGAGGCAGTTCTGGGCCCAGGGAGGTGCCCAGGCTGGGTGGCCTGGGAAGGAGGAGATGGGTGGCAGGGGAGGAACAGGTGGCAGGGGAGGAACGGAAACAAGGTTAACAGGGTCTGGAGAGCAAGGATCATCCCTCCAGCCACCGATGCCACCACCCAGGACGTGGCGCACGGGTCCTCAGGGGTGATATCTGGGCTGGTTCCGGGTCTGGGTCCCAGGTTCCCACCAATGTGGCAATGACTGTAGAGGGGCATTGTGGGAGCAGAACGGGGTGAGAAACTGCGGGTGGGAGAGGACAGGGCCCAGCCTCGCAGTGAAGCCTGTCCTCTAACGACCCGGGAACGCCAGGCACAGTGGCCAGGCAGGGCGGGGCTGCGGAGAGTCCCGGGACTGCGCTCCGAGAAAAGCTGCCTTTTCCTGGAAAAGGATGGTCCTGCGGGGGCAGCTCGCGGCCAGGGACCGCCGACCCTCGGGGTGAGGCCGCAGGCCCAGGCCTTGTCCTCCCCGCCCCTCCGCGGGCTCGGGAGGCAGGGTCCTATCGCTCCCTGGTGGCTGCCGCGAGGGAACGACGGGGGCGGCGACCGACGCGTGGACCCAGCGCGCGCGCCCCCTGGCAGCCGGTTCTGGTGGCACCGCCGGGGGCGGGAGACCCCGCGGAGACTGAGTCCGGCGCCAGGGCGATCAGTCCCCGCTGCCGCCGCCCCCGCGCGGGAGATCCACCCCGCTTAGTCCGCGCCCAAGCCCCGGTCTGTGGGAACAGACAAGGGGCCTCCGCAGCGCCTCACAACCCCCGACCAGGTCCAGCGGCGGGGGACTCGGCCGTGGCGGGCGCTTTTCGGTCTGGATCGCTCCCCCCATCAGCGGGAGGCGACAACCCGCATCAGCAGGGGCAAGAGGAGCAGCAGGAGGGGAGCGGGCCGCCGTCCTGCGGCCTGGTTGAGCTCGCACTGACAATCGCAGGCTCTGGACTCGGGGGTCGCTTTGGGGGGTCGGGGGGCGCGGGGACCAAAACTTGGGGCGGGGCAGTCCAGCCAGTTGGGCCCCATGGGCTGGGGGGCGTCCGGCTCGGCCTTGATGCTGTTCTTGGGGAAGCGCCAGTAGTAGGCACCCTTGAAGAAGTAGGTGTCACCTGGGAGAGCAGAGCTTGAGTCCCGGTCCCGCCCCGCCCTGCTGCCGAAAGACCCCCATCCCCGCAGGGTGGTCTCCATGTCTCCATTCCCCACACCCCTCTCCCCACGCCAGGCCCAGTAACCCGCAGGACACCGCGCTTCCCACCTGCGTTGCTGACGGTGACATCGTCAGGGGAGGGGGGCGCGCCTTCCCAGAGGCTCAGGTCACGAGGGTAGCCGGGGTCCGGGCGCGCCGCCGCCTCATCGTAGCGCCAGTACTGCCGGCCGCGGACCAGGTAGGTCTTCCCGTTCTGTGGCCACGAGAACACGGCGTCCACCTCCTCCCCCGGGGGCAGCCCCAGCTCCGTGAGCGGCCGCGCCCCGCGCTCCAGCTGCCGGTCCTGGAACACCCAGAACTGGGGCCCTGCAGGGCGGAGGCCGGGAGGTCAGGGTGGGCTCCCCGCGCCGGCCCCAGCGCGCTCCGCCGCCCGCCCCACTCACCGCTGAAGAGGAGGATTCGGCCGTCTCTGTGCCGGGCATAGGCGGCCTGCACTACCCTCACCTGGGCAGGCAGCCCCTCCCAGAAGCGGTGCAGCCGCGCGGGCCGCGGGGACACCAGCTGTCCGGAGGGCTGGAGGCGCCAGAACCAGGGGCCTGCAGGGGACAAAGGGGTTCGCAGGAAGGCATGAGACAGCAGGAGGTCTCCTCCCGCAGGGTGTGTGGCTGGGTGGGGAGGGGTCCCATCTGGAAATCAAGGGCGCAATGGATCTAGGGTAGCCCATCCTGGCCTGCCTGGGACTCTTCCCTTTTTAGCACTAAAAGTCCCAGGGCTGTGCCTGGTGGCTCAGACCTGTAATGCCATCACATTGGGAGGCTGACAATGGAGAATCACTTGAGCCAGGAGATTGAGACCAGCCTGGGCAATATAGTGAGACTCCATGTCTAAAATATAAAAAAATAAATTACTAGCAAGGCGTGTTGGCATGTGCCTGTGGTCCCAGCTACTAGGGAGGCTGAGGTGGGACGATCACTTGATCCGGGTATTTTGAGGCTGCAGTGAGCCATGATCACACCACTGCACTTCAGCCCAGGCAATAAAGCAAGACTCTGTCTCAAGAAGGAAAAAATTTCCACTTCCAGGGTAAGCCCACAACCCCAGTGGGTCACTGAAGTGGGCAGGAAGCCAACATATATGAGGCCACATGAAATGACTCACCTTTGAAGAAGAAAGTTTCCCCTCGGATGTTGGCGATGGCGTCAAAATTGCCCTCACATCGATCAGGGATGGGGAAGGACGGGCTGGGGAGGAAAGGAGAGGTGAGCAGAGTGGGGGGCTTGTTTCCTCCAAGGCAGGGACCCCCACCATCCCCATCTCAGAGGACACTGAGGCTGGGCAGCTGGTCACCCAAGGTCACCCAGTTGGTGGGAGACTCACCTGTCTGGGGGTGAGACTGGGGGCTGGGGAGGAGGAGCCAGGGGTTTCCTTGTGGGCTTGTCATATGGGGTTTGGGGTGCCTTCCCTGTGGGGAAAGAGTCAAGCAAGTGTGGGTCCCCTGGCCTGCTGCAGAGGACACTGGATGGGGCAATGATGGTTTCGCGGCGGGTCCCTCTCCTCCTACCATAGAGCTGCTGCAGGCCATCACGGTCATCCGGAGACAGGCGATACTTGTCAGGGTTGCCCACCGGACCCTGGTAGAAGGGCCTCATAATGGAGTTGGGGGCTGAGGAGTGGCCCAGGCCCAGGGCATGGCCAAACTCATGGACAGCCACGGCAAACAGGTCAGTCCCCTCGCCGTCTGCAGGAGAAAGTGGGCGGAAGCTGAGCCTGCCCTTGCCTGGGGAAAGGGGGCACAGGAAGGCCCTGCAAGTGCAGCTATGGCCAACAGCAACAGCAGGACACCCTCCAGAGGTGGCCTCAGCCTCCTCTGCCCAGGACCCCCCCAAACTCTCCATCATCCCTGTCTCCAGTCACCCGGTCAGCATGGCTGTGCCGGACACTGGACCACAAGGCTGAAAAGACCCAGAGAACACACAGAGGAAGAGGCCACCTTACACACAGATGGGGCCCCTCCTCTGGGAAGGGAGCACTTTTTGCACAGAAGTTTGAGGGGAGGAGCTGGATGTGGTGACTCACACCTATAATCCCAGCACTTTTGGCGTCACGGGTGGGAGGATAGCTTGAGCCCAGGAGTTCAAGACCAGCCTGGACAACATAAGGAGATCCCCATCTCTATAAGGAGATCCCCATCTCTATAAAAATAAAAATTAAAAAATTAGCCAGGAATGGTGGCGCACACCTGTAGTCCCAGCTACTCAGGTCCCAGGTTGAGGCAGGGAGCCAGGTGTATTGCTGGAGCCCGGGAGGTCAAGGCTGCAGTGACCCATGACCGTGTCATTGCACTCCAGCCTGGATGACAGAACAAGACCCCGTCTCAAAAAAATAAAAAAGAAAATAAAAGAAACTTGAGAGGGCGGTGGGGCGAGGGCAGGAGCCTACAAGGTGCGTGCCATTCTCTGCAGACAGCCCCAGCCCTGGGAGCATCCCCTCCTCCCAGCTACAGTCTATGGTCAGCGACCCCCACCCCTCTCCCCCTTGCCACCCCCATCCACTGGGGATGTAGGTCCATGTCCTTGACCCAAGACCTTCTCCCATTCCTGCCCCTACCCCATTCCTACCCCCATCCCTCCTCAAGTCATATCCCTTACATTCCTTGAGTCCTCCATCCCCCTCCCCATCTCCCTGTCCACAGCCTCTACCCCTCCTCATCCTACCCTGTACCACCCCCACCCCAAGTCTTCCTGCATCTCCTTGGGAACACAGAGCTCCTCTAGCAGGCACTCTCAGACCACAGCCTGCTGGCCCCAGCACCCAGCCTTGCTCCCAGCCTCTTCCCACCACAGCAGCCTCTTCCCTCCGGATTCAGCTCAGGTGCTCAAGACCGCCAGGAACCAGAGGATTCACATGCCAGCCTGGCTGAAGCCCAGCTCCTCATCAACTGGTGAGCCGCCTGCTGCCTCCTGCTCCGGCTGCTGAGAGGCCAGAAGAGACCAAGACAGAGACACAGCCCTGCAGCACCACAGGGAGGCCCCATGCAGATGAGTTTCATGGCCATCTCCAACTAAGATCAGCACTGTTCAGGGCAGGCTCATAGGTAACGACGTAGTGAACTGAAAAGCAAACTTCTCTCAGTCGCTAAAGCCACTCGCTGAGCGTCTAAGCATGAAACGTGAGTATAAGAGGGGTAGCAAACACGTTTTCATTCACTTCTCACCAAACCTGTCTCCTAAGCCCATTTTACAGAGGAGGAAACTGAGGCACAGAGACTTCAAGGTAGGTGGCCAGGTACCCTGGCTCTGCCGGCCTGCCTTTCATCAGGGTTTTCAATGGTCTTGGTTAAATCACATCTGCACTGATGAATTTCCCTGTCAACTGTAGGTTCTCTTGTTGCTCTGAGTCCTTTTTCTGAGAAACTGGGGGAAGTTTGGTGTTTCAATCAGAGCGATATCATTCATCTCTCACCTTCTTCCCTGCCTTGTCTCTCCTGGGCCATACTGGGCTTCCGGACCCTGCACCCCTTCCTGCACCCTTGTCACGCCATGCATCTGGGGGAAATTACACAACCACAACTGTGCAGCCCCAGCCCCACGAGATTCCCAGAGGGCAGTCCACAGGGGCCCCGGTACCTCCTATCATCCTTGCCCCAGGCTCTGGCAGGCAGCTCCTGCACGCTTCCCTCAGCCCCACGGCAGGCTCACAGCCCCTCGAGCTTCCAGTCAACCCCAGTCCCCAATTCTCAAATGATAAATGTGTTTCCTGTTTCATCAAGACAGGACATCAATGTTATCTGTAACTTCCGGTGCACTGGGGCACACAGCTGCATCTCCCCATGCTCACCTCGTGCCTCTTGCTGTGCTCAGTGTGAGGACTTAGCCTGGATCATCTCCTCCAGGACAAGAACAACCTACCCTCATCTGTCCATCCAATCTACCCACCCATCCATCCCTGCCTCTGTGCATGTATCCTTCCATCCATCCATCCCCCGCCTCTGTGCATGCATCTGTCCACCCATCCATCCCTGCCTCTGTGCATGCATCTGTCCGTCCATCCATCCCTGCCTCTGTGCATGTATCCTTCCACCCATCCATCCCCGCCTCTGTGCATGTATCCTTCCA
>NC_045450.1:3051881-3055433 GCF_002776525.5 Piliocolobus tephrosceles | reverse complement strand
CCATCCATCCCTGCCTCTGTGCATGTATCCTTCCATCCATCCATCCCTGCCTCTGTGCATGCATCTGTCCATCCATCCATCCCCGCCTCTGTGCATGCATCTGTTAGTCTATCCATCCCCGACTCCTTCTTTGTATCAGCTCATCCAGTGTTCAGTGCTCAAAACTCCCTCATCCTAAGACACTCATTGGACCTATTCCCTCCCCTCGCCCCACACGGCTCTCTGCCCTCCCTTCCCAGTCAAGTTCTCCAGCCAGTGGTCTCAACTCCATCTTCACTTCCTCTGCTCCTCTCATGCCTAAGCCCACTGTGGCCTAAATTCTTCCCCAATGCGCTGGGTCTACAGGCACTAAAAAGGTGACTTTGTCCCTGGATGACCAAATACAAGCCAATGTAACTTACTGGGCTTGTGTTTTCCCCGGCCACGGCTGACCACTTCCTCCTTCACTCTTTGGGCTCAGTCTTTCTTTATCTCTGTTGATGCCACCTACCTCTTCATGGTGGGGTTCTCTGTAGCTCTGTATCTGACCGTCACGTTCCACCCTTTCCTCCCAGAAGCTCGCCAGCCCCCAAGGACTGCTGGCTCTCAAGGCGGCCACTAGCCCAGCTCTGACAGCAGATGGCAATGCACACTATGCGGCCCGGGGCAGGCCCTGCGCTGAGAGGCCCGGGTGAATCGCTCATTTCATTGGCAAGCCCATGCCACCAGCAGGCACCATTCTCCTTGCATTTCTCAGGCGAGGAACCTGAGACAATGAGGTGAAGGAAGTTGTTCATTATGAGGGGAAGAACCCTGACTTACTTGAATTCAACTTTGAAGCCCACATCCTCTTTTTGTGTGTGTGTGACAGGGTCTCACTGTGTCACCCAGGCCGCAGTGCAGTGGTGTGAACACAGCTCATTACAGTCTCAACCTCTCTGACTCAAGCAATCCTGTTTCAGCCTCCTGAGTAGCTAGGACTACAAGCATGTGCCTCCACGCCTGGCCGAAGCCCACATCTTAACGCTGTGGCACAGCCTCCCCAGTCTTTCCTCGCCCAAGCTCTTCGCAGGACCTAGGCACCTCCCTGGCTGCCCCTTTCCCCCCGTCACTCAGGCTCCCCAGGAGCCCACAGCCAATGTAGTTAATATGGGGCTACAAAGAGCTGGGCCTGGCCTCAGGCGGGATGGCCTCCCTGGCATTGCCATCCCTGCTGCAGAGCTCCCATGGGATCAGGCTCCTCTCCAGCTGAGACCACATCCTCACTCAGCTTCTAGACTGTTCCTGCTTCCCATCCCCCTCAGCACATGGCCCCTGAGAAACTGCTTGCACAAGAATTTCCCTCTGGAGCTCCACCTCTGGGGGACCTGACCTCAGACAGAGGAGACCAAGCTCTAGGGCAGGATCCTCAACTTCCTGGGCCCCACCTGCATGGCCAGCCTGGAGCTCTGCAGACTCCCACCCAGACCTGCACTCGTGCCTGCCTTCTGCAAGCCTGCTCCTCCCTCTCCCACTCTCCCACCTGCATTAACAGCACCACCAGGACACCATCCTCCAAAGGCCCCAGCCTCATCTCTCCTGTCACCAGCATCCAGCCAGATCTCAATCCGTGCCCATCCTAACTGAACCTCCCTTAGATCCGTCCACTGACCCCTTCCCCGGGAGCACACTCCACCATCTCGTGCCTGGACCGTGCGAGAACTTCCTGCCTCCCTGCCTCTATCCTACCCCGGGACCCCGCTGAAGTTGATGATAGTTCCAGAATGCAAAACCCCTTAATGATTCCCCAACTGAACAAAGGCTTCCCCATGCTTTCAAGGCCCTTGGTGATCCGGGACCTGCCACCTTCTGCAGTCTCCCTACTGATGCCATAGTTTTGGCTTCCAGCCTCAGATGTCCCAGGTCATTTCCCTGCTCACTGGCTCCTCGTACCCCTGACTCAGCGGACTCCTTGCTTTCCTATTGGATCTCAACCCTGTGGACCCGGGGAGAGCGGAACCCTGTATGTCTGGGCTTGTGCTAGTAGGCGCTCAGTGTGTATGTGTGGATATTCACATATATATATATTTGAGATGGAGTTTTGCTCTTGTTGCCCAGGCTACAGTGCAGTGGCACGATCTCGGCTCACTCTAACCTCTGCCTCCTGGATTCAATAGATTCTCCTGCCTCAGCCGCTCCAGTAGCTAGGATTACAGGTGTGCGCCACCACACTCGGCTAATTTTTTGTATTTTTTAGTAGAGACGGCGTTTCAACATGTTGGTCAGGCTGGTCTCAAACTCCTGACCTCAGGTGATCTGCCCGCCTGTGCCTCCCAAAGTGCTGGGATTATAGGCGGAAGCAAGGGCGCCCGGCCTATATTCATATATATATGGAGGGAATGACGTCACCTCTTCTAGGAAGCCTCCTGTTGCCCAAGAGCTTTGGGCCAACATCTCTGAGCCCTTGCAGGCTTGAGGACTTCCTCTGCTGGTTCTCTGTGCAGCTGTGTCACTGTGGGTTTTGTCATTGCCAGTCACTCTTCTGACTCAGCTGCCAGGTAAAGATTTGTTTTCATCTGTGTAAGCCCCCAACTCTGGATTGGAGCTAGGCACCTGCTAGACCTCTGTGATGGTCAATTTGGCCCAGCTGTCGTGCTCAGCTGGTTGGTGAAACACCAGTCTAGATGCTATGGTGAGGGTGCTTTGTAGATGCAATTAACATCTACAATCAGTTGACCTTAAGTCAAGTAGATCATGCTCCATAGTGTGGCTGGGAGTGGGGTGGGGGCAGAGCCAATCGGTTCAAGGCCTTGAGAGCAAAAGCTAAGGTTTTCTGGAGAGGAGGGAATTCTGCCTCCAGACTGTCACTGAAATCCGGAGTTGCCAGCCTGCCATACAAATTTTGGACTTGCTAGCCCCTACAATCCTGTGAGCCAATTCCTTAAAATAAATCTCTTTACATACACACACACACACCCCTCCCCATACACACATACACACACAGACACATCCCACACACATACATCCTATTGGTTTTGTTTCTCTGGAGACCCCCCAGCTGATAGAGCCTCCATCAATAAATATAAGTTAAACCTAATTATTGGCCAGGAGTGGTGGCTCATGCCTATAATCCCAATGCCTTGAGAGACCAAGATGGGAGGATCACTTGAGCCCAGGAGTTCAAGACCAGCCCTGGTGACACAGTGAAGCCCGGTCTCTACAAAAAATTTTAAAACTAGCCAGGTGTGGTGGTGCACATCTGTGGTCCTGGCTACATGGGTGGCCAAGGAAGGAGGATTGCTTGAGCCCAGGAGGTGAAGGCTGCAGTGAGCTGTGATCGTGCCACTGCACTCCAGCCTGAGCAAGATAATGAGATCCCGTTTCTACAAAAAGTAAAAAAAAAAAAGCCAGGTATGAAGGTGTGCACCAGTGATCCCAGCTACTCTGGAGACTGAGGTGGGAGGATTGCTTAAGCCAAAAGTTCATGGTTGCAGTTAGCTCTGATTGCACCACTGCACTCTAGCCTGAGGAACAGAGCGAGACCTTGTTTTTTTTTTTGTTTTTTTTTTTTTTTTTTTTTTTTTTTGAGACGGA
>NC_045450.1:3045595-3051781 GCF_002776525.5 Piliocolobus tephrosceles | reverse complement strand
CCTCGGCCTCCCAGAAAACTTATTCTGGCCGAGACCACACCTGGCAAGAGGATCTCTCATAAGAAAGGAGATTTTACCTGTTGACCCAAAAGTCCAAGTCTCCTCATCGTCAAAGTGAGTGTCCCCGGAGATGGGGTGCTCCCCGGGGAAGAAGGCATGGGCTAGAGTGCCCCCCAAGCCGTCGAAGGGGTAGCTGTCCTGGTGGAAGGCGCGGGCAAAGTCGATGAGGATGTCGGGCTCCTGGGCCTGGGGGGAATTCACCTCATGAAATGTGAGGTCTGACTCCATGCCCCAGGCCATCAGGGCATAGTTCATGAGGACCCGCACGGTCTCCTGGCTCAGCTGGGAGCTCTGGGGGAAGGAACGTACCCTGGGGAGAGGGGAGCAAGGCGTAAGGGGAGCCGTGGAGGGAGCAGGCAGCCATTCAAAGCTGGAGCTCAGCAGGCAGGCCCAGGGTGCGGGTGGGCCCCGGGACCTACCTCCATGTCAGGGTTCGCTTCTTCCACACACTGCCGCTCAGAGCATACCGGCGACGCCGCCTGACCAGCCCCGCCACCCCCAGCACGTCAGGCAGGGAGCAGCGGGGCTTTCGCATGGTGGCCACTGTCCCTGGGTCTGTGGGAGACATTTGGCGATGTGGGGGAAGGGGGTGCACAATAGGAGAGCCTGCCTTAATCATAGCACCAGTCCACTTTCTACATGGGAAAACTGAGGCTCAGAGGGCTTAAGAAACGTGTCCTCGAAGGCCCCACAGCCCAGATTTGAACCCAGGCAGTCTGTCTCTGGAAGCCAGCTCCTACCAAGCTATTCCCACTGCCCTTTGGAGTGGCGTCACCTGGCCTGGGACAAACTGGCTGCATGCAGGTGGTGCTCAGAGGCTCAGGCCAGGATTTCGCATCCAGCTTTCCTGGGCCCTGGTGGGCAGACTCTGGAGAAAGGAGCCCTGGGTATGCAGTGAGGACCTTTGAGGCTGGAACCCTCTGGGAGCTGTGCAGGCCTCACACCATCACTGCCAAGCTCTCCTCAAACCCAGATTAAGTCCAAAGTCCCCAGGCCGGCTGGGTTTCTGGCCTCCTGTGGCAAGCCACCCCCTCCCGGGTGAGGTCTCTCCAGGGTCCCCTTTCCCAGTCAGGCTCCATCCCCAGTAGCCTCATCTCCAAATTAAGGTCAAACTGCGTCTCATTTGTTGAGGCAGCAAATAGTGGTGAAGGACATATAGATGCCAGACACTGTGCTAGGCTGTTCGTGAGTCACCAGGACAGAGAAAGGGCCTACCTTTCCTTGTAGTGAGCCAGATCCTTTAAATTCCCTCTTCTTACCCACTTAACCCCACAGAAGAGTTCCCTGGCCCTGCCTCCAAAATATACACCCCGAATCTAACTACTCCTGGCCACATACGCCACCCATCCTCCTGCCACCATCCCTCGTGTGGACTCCGCAGCCGTCTTCTGCCTGGTCTCAGGGCTCCTGCCTTTCATTCTCCATCAGGACTCAGAGGAAGCTTAAAACTGCAAGTCAAGGCCGGGCACAGTGGCTAATGCCTGTAATCCCAGCACTGTGGGAGGCCAAGGTGGGCTGATCGCTTGAGACTAAGAGTTTGAGACCTGCTTGGCCAACATGGCAAAACCCTGTCTCTACTAAACATACAAAAAAATGGCCGGGCGCGGTGGCTCAAGCCTGTAATCCCAGCACTTTGGGAGGCCGAGACGGGCGGATCACGAGGTCAGGAGATCGAGACCATCCTGGCTAACACAGTTGAAACCCCGTCTCTACTAAAAATACAAAACCTAGCTGGGCAAGGTGGCGGGCGCCTGTAGTCTCAGCTACTCGGGAGGCTGAGGCAGGAGAATGGCGTAAACCCGGGAGGTGGAGCTTGCAGTGAGCTGAGATCCAGCCACTGCACTCCAGTCCAGGCGACAGAGCAAGACTCCGCCTCAAAAAAAAAAATTAGCTGGGCATGGTGGCGGGTGCCTGTAGTCCCAGCTACTCAGGAGGCTGAAGCACGAGAACCACTTGAACCTGAGAGGCAGAGGTTGCAGTGAGCTGAGATTGTGCCACTGTACTCCAGCCTGTGCGACAGAGTGAGACTGTGTCAAAAAAAAAAAAAAAAAGAACTGCAAGTCATACCAAGTTCCAAGTTACTTCCCTTCTGAGAAACACTTGCGCAGTTGCTAATCACCCTTGGAATCAACCCCAGTCACCTTTCAGGGCCCTTGGCTGAGGCTTCTCGCCAGAGCTCTTCAATGCTCCTTTCGCTCCAGGCACACAAGCTTGTGCGTGCCATGGGGTCTTTGCACTTGCCCGGGACATTCTTCTTCCACATCTTCCCATGGCTGGTTCCTCCTCTTTGTGGTCTCAGCTCATATGACACTTTTCAGAGGGACCTGCCCTAACCTGACCAGCCCCTCAGTGCCAATAGCATTTTATTTTTTTCCAAACACTCACCACTATCTGAAATTATCTTGCATATTTATGTTCTTGATCTGTCTCTCTCTCTCTCGAGAAAGTTAGCTGCATGAGAGCAGGAACCTTACGGACTTTATTTATCACTATACCATTGGAGCTGAAAGGGCATGGCATCTAAGACATGCTCAAAGTATATTTTGTTAGACAGACTGGGTCTCATGTGTTGCCCAGGTTGGAGTGTAGTGGTGCAATGATAGCTCACTGCAGCCTTGAACTCCTGAGCTTAAGCAATCTTCCCACCTCAGCGTTCTGAGTAGCTGGGACCACAGGCCTATGCCACCACACTAGGCTAAGTTTAAAAAAATCAGGCTTTAGGCCAGGTGCAGTGGCTCATGCCTGTAATCCCAACACTTTGGGAGGTGGAGGCGGGCGGATCATGAGGTCAGGAGATCAAGACCATCCTGGTTAACATGGTGAAACCCCATCTCTACTAAAAATACAAAAAATTAGCCAGGCTGGGTGGCGGGCGCCTGTAGTCCCAGTTACTCGGAGGCTGAGGCAGGAGAATGGCGTGAACCTGGGAGGTGGAGTTTGCAGTGAGCCAAGATTGCGCCACTGCACTCCAGCCTGGGCAACAGAGCGAGACTCTGTCTCAAAAAAAAAAAAAAAAAAAATCCTTAGAGGGCTGGGCGCGGTGGCTCACACCTATAATCTGAGCACTTTGGGAGGCTGGCCACCTGAGGTCAGGAGTTCGAGACCAGCCCGACCAACATGGAGAAACCTCCTCTCTACTAAAAATACAAAATTAGCCTGGCGTGGTGGCGCATGCCTGTAATCCCAGCTACTCGGGAGGCTAAGGCAGGAAAATCACTTGAACCTGGGAGGTGGAGGTTGCAGTGAGCCAAGATCATGGCACTCCAGCCTGGGCAACAAGAGCAAAACTCTGTCTCAAAAAAAAAAAAAAAAAAAAAACCTTAGAGAGTGGGGGGCGTCTCACTTTGTTGGCCAAGCTGGTCTCAAACTCCTGGCCTCAAGCAATCCTTGAGTCTCCGCCTCCCAGAGCCCTAGGATTACAGGCATGAGCCACCAGGTTCTTGATAAGTGCTTATGGAAAGATGAATGTCTGAGGCCCTCTGGGGTTGCGGCCTGAAATCAGCATCTTCACAGCTCCGTGTTCCAGGAGCACGCTGAGGTCTAAAGACTGTAGGGCGGTGGTCAGGCTGTATGCAGAGGCAGGGCTGGGGAGGGGTGGGGGCCACCTACCCATGCGGCCGGTCTCAGGCAGACCCGCGAACCTCTGCATGACCTTGATGGCATCGCGCAACTTCGCAGGGCTCTGCAGCTGGGCCTGGGCAGGGTTGGGTGGCGGCAGGTAACCATAGCGCGTCAGCCAGTCCTAGGGCATCGGAGGGGACAGGTGAAGCGAGCTGGTGAAAAGTATGAGCTCTCCCTGCCCACCACCATCCTGGCAGCCCTGCCCCTCTCAGGCACCCAGAGCCCAGGGCCCCAGCCCCGGATGCCTTCAGTCCCGGGTTTGTCAGTCTTTGTCTGGACTTCAACTCCTCACCTCAGCTCCTTTCCCGAGCTTCAAATCCCAGCCCCAAACCTCCCCACAGACCCAAGAATCCGGGAGCCCAGACTCCATCCTCAGTCACTCTTTGGATATAGGAATCTTGCCCCTGCTTTCTCCGGACCCAGGAGTCCGGACCCGGCTTCCCTCTCTCAACCTCCCTGCAGACCCCAAGAACCTGCAGACCCTAAGAGCCTACGGACCCCGAACTCACCACGCCCAGGCTCACGTCCTGCGCCGAAGGCTTCGGGGCGCGCGCGGGCGGTGGTAGCAGCGGGAGCAGCAGCGCCAGAAGCCGGAGCCGCAACCGCAGCACCCGCGGCCGCATGGCGCCCCCCAGCCCTGGCCGCCGGCGGTGTTCGAAGGGGGCCCGGCTGGGGCCGCCCCGGGGACCTGGGGAAAGAGATCCGGGTCTGGAGAGGGCCGGGGGCACCCGGCACGGAGCAGGGAGGGATGGGCTGGAGGGCTGGGGTATGTTCGAAGGTCCTGGAAAGCCCGCGGTGGAGTCAACGGAGGGTCCAGGAGGGCCAGGGTCGCGCCGCTGGGTCGGGTGGGCCTGGGAATCCCAGGACGGTAGAGAGGACGCGGGAGCGGCCGCAGCCTCTCGGGGTCCCGGGGCTCTGCGCCGGCGGCCCCTCCTCTCCGGGCGCGAGCGGAGGGCTGGGTGGGGCGGGCCGGGCGCACCCCGATAAGCGGTAAGGGCGCGGCAAGGGAAATGGCCCAATCTTCGGACGTCCAGGGACAAGGGGCGGGCCAAGAGGTGGCCCCTGCCCGACCCAGAGACCCTCCTCCGACGCAGGACGCCCGGGCGGGGGCCGGGGGTCCACGGCTCCAACTCCCTCGTTCGCAAGTTTCTCTTCCCAGATCCCCGCTCCTGTGGGACTCCCCGGGGCAGGGCTCGCTTCTGCTTTCTTGAAGCTGCGCGGCCTGGGGGAGGGCAGCCCGGGCCTCCGACTCAGCCAGCCCTGCCCATCCCTGTATCCCGCCCGGCTCCTTCCCCCCAGGACCGGTGCTGCGGGTTGTCTGAGAGCCGGGGGGATTTCCGGGCAGCAGGAGGCTGGGAAGGAAGCCTCCTTCCCCGCAGGGTCCGGGTCCGCCCTCCGCCCCGCCAGCTCCAGCTGTGCGCGCTCGCAGCTGCCCGAGGGCCGGATACTCAGTTCCCCAACCCACGTGGGCTGCGCGCGGGACTCGGCCTGGGCAAGCCGGGGTTTGGGCCCCTCTAGATCCCGGGAACAGGAGCTGTTCTGCGACTGCGCCCGTCTCCCCAGGTGCCGGACATTTAAACGCAGCAACTACTGCGCGGAAGCTGCAGCGCCGGCCAGTGCCGGGAGCCGGGGACAGGCGAGTGAGTGGGCAGGGGAGATCCGGGAAGCTGAGACCTGGGGAGACCCCAGGTGGCGAGCCGCCCCCTTCCGCGTCGAGAGCACCGGGCTAGGAGGCCAAACAGGTGGGGAAGGAACTGGAGGAAGCGGGCGGGAGGCTTCCTGGGTAGGGCGGGTGGGCGAGTGTGTTGCTAACTGCTCCGTCCTGGAGCAGCTGAGGGGCACCCGCCGGGGCTGCTCACAAAATAAACAGCGAGCAGGATGCGGAGCTGGAGATGCAAAGGCAAACACTGCGATCCAGCGCCGGCTCGCAGGGGCCGCCAGCAAAAAACACCACAGACTGGGAGGCTCAACCAGAAGTTTACGTTCTCACAGTTCTGGAAGCTGGAAGGCCAAGATCAAGGTGCCTGCGGGGCTGGTTTCTCCTGAGGCCTCCTCCTGGGCGTGCAGATGGGCGTCCTCTTGCTGTTCCCGCAGACGGTCGTTACCCTGTGCCTGCACACCTCAGAGGTCTCGACCTCTTTTTTTTTTTTTTTTTTGAGACGGAGTCTTGCTTTGTTGCCCACGCTGGAGTGCAGTGGTGCGATCTCGGCTCACTGCAAACTCCGCCTCCCGGGTTCACGCCATTCTCCTGCCTCAGTCTCCGAGTAGCTGGGACTACAGGCGCCCGCCACCACGCCCGGCTAATTTTTTGTATGTTTAGTAGAGACGGGGTTTCACCGTGTTAGCCAGGATGGTCTCGATCTCCTGACCTCGTGATCCGCCCTCCTGGGCCTCCCAAAGTGCTGGGATTACAAGCGTGAGCCACCGCCCCGGCCATCGACCTCTTGTAAGAAGTCAATCATGGCCGGGCGCGGTGGCTCAAGCCTGTAATCCCAGCATTTTGGG
>NC_045450.1:3017043-3040595 GCF_002776525.5 Piliocolobus tephrosceles | reverse complement strand
GGTGAAACCCCGTCTCTACTAAAAAGACAAAAAAATTAACTGGGCGTGGTGGCGGGCGCCTGTAGTCGCACCTACTTGGGAGGCTGAGGCAGGAGAATGGCGTGAACCTGGGAGGCGGAGCTTGCAGTGAGCCGAGACTGCGCCACTGTACTCTAGCCTGGGTGACAGAGAGAGAGGGACTCCATCTCAATAAATAACTAAATAAAATGAAAATAAAACAATAAAATAAATAAGCCAGACAAGGTAGCTCACACCTGTAATCCCAGCACTTTGGGAGGCCGAGGTGGGTGGATCACTTGAGGCCAGGAGTTCCAGACCAGCCTGGCCAACATGGCGAAACCCCATCTCTACTAAAAGTAGAAAAAATGAGCCAGATGTGGTGGCACTCACCTGTAATCCCAGCTACTGGTGAGGCTGAGGCAGGAGAATCACTTGAACCCGGGAGGTGGAGGTTGCAGTGAGCCAAGATCACACCACTACACTCCAGCCTGGGCAACAGAGCATGACTCTATCTTGAAATAAATGAATAAATAAATAAAAATAGGCAGGCTCAATGGCGTGTGCCTGTAGTCCCACCTACCTGAGAGGCTAGCGTGGGAGGATCGCTTGAGCCAGGGGAGATGAAGGCTGCAATGAGCCATGATCATGCCACTGCATTTCAGCCTCAGTGACAGTGAAAGACCCTCTCTCAAGAAAATAGTAATAAAATATGAAGATAATACCTGTGCTTTGAAAACCAGCTTGGCCATACTGACCAGCGTCGAAGGGCCGGGCATCTGTGATCAGGATGGCTGCCATTCCTTTGCTACTCCTCTCAGTAGAGGTGGAATCTCATCCTCTCTGCCTGAGCCTGGGCGGGCCTCAGTGCCTCCCTTGACCAGCAGAATGGTGTAGAAGTGATGGTTCGAGGACCTCCAAGGTAGGTCTTAAGAAGCCTTACAGCTTCTACCAAAGCCTTCCGGAACCTCACGTTAGAAGAAGTCGGCCATGATATAGGAAGTCTGGGACAGACCTACTGTGAGGAGGTCCAGGCAGGCCACATGCAGAGGCTGTGTGGAGAGCGAAATGCTGCCGGGCCCCGGTGATCCAGCCATCCAGCCCAGGCACTCGACATGGGCATAAACAGTCCCAGCCACGTCTCCCTGCAACTTAATGAGATCATGGCAGCAAGAACTGCCCAACTCAACTCAACCTGCCTGCAAAACTGAGAGAGAGAAAAGCCAATTGTCTTTTTATTTATTATTTATTTTGAGGCAGGGTCTCCCTCTGTCATCCAGGCTGGAGTACAGTGGCGCAATCACAGCTCGCTGCATCCGCCACCTCCTGGGCTCAAGTAATCCTCCATCTTAGCCCCCAAGTAGCTGAGACTATACACATGCACCACCATGCTCAATTAATTTTTATAGAGATGGGGTCTCATTGGCCAGGCGTGGTGGCTCATGCCTGTAATCCCAACACTTTGGGAGGCCAAGGTGGTCAGATCACAAGACCAAGAGATCGAGACCATCCTGGCCAACATGGTGAAACCTCGTCTCTACTAAAAAAAACGAAAATTAGCTGGGCATGGTCGTGCACACCTGTAGTCCCAGCTACTTGGAAAGCTGAGGCAGGAGAATTGCTTGAACCCGGAAGGTGGAGGTTGCAGTGAGCTGAGATCGTGCCACTGCACTCCAGCCTGGCAACAAAGTGAGATTCCGTATCAAAAAAAAAGAGAGAGAGAGAGAGAGACAGGGTCTCACTATGTTGCCCGGGCTGGTCTTTAACTCCCGGGCTTAAGTGATTCTTCTGCCTCAGTCTCCCATAGTGCTGAGATTACAGGAATGAGCCACTGCTACTGGCCACAAACTGTTGTCATAAGCCTATAAATTGTGGAGTAGTGATGCCACAAGAGATTACTGGAACTCTTACCCACTAATTTGACTTCTAGGTGGTGACAGAGTGAGAATTCCGCCTGTGTGTCCATGGAGATCTATGTACAAGGATGTTCTCTCATACTCCTATGAGAAGTGGGAGTGGAGAAATAGTGGGAGTTTGTTTTTATCATATTACATTCTTTATGTTTGTTTGTTTGCTTTTATTTATTTATTATTTTTCTTTGTGTTTTGGGGGGATTGTTTCTGTTTTTTCATCTTTTTGTTTTGTTTTTTCCTAGGAGTTTAAACATTGGATAGGTTACTATACAGTGGTTAATAAACACAAGCTCAACCCAGATGTGTCATCCTGTATACATCTCAGGAATAATTTTTTTTTTTTCTTAGACAGGGTCACACTCTGCCACCCATGCTGGAGTCCAGTGGCGCAATCACAGCTCACTGCAGCCTCGGACTCCTGGGCTCAGTTGATACTCCTGCCTTGGCCTCCCAAAGCATTGGGATTACAGGAACACGGCACTGCACGTGGTCTCAGAAACATTTTAGAAACAACTGCCTGAATTATTCAAAACATGTGAATGCCCTGAAAGACACAGAAGAAGGCAAGGTGACTAACCCCGTCTCTACTAAAAGTACAAAAAATTAGCTAGGCGTGGTGGCGGGTGCCTGTAGTCCCACCTACTGGGGAGATTAAGGCAGGAGAATTATGTGAGCCCGGGAGGCGGAGCTTCCAGTGAACCGAGATCACACCACTGCACTCCAGCCTGGGCGACACAGCAAGACTCCATCTTAAAAAGAAAGAGAGACTAAATAAAAATGACAGCTAGGGCCGGGCGCGGTGGCTCAAGCCTGTAATCCCAGCACTTTGGGAGGCCGAGGTGGGCAGATCACGAGGTCAGGAGATCAAGACCATCCTGGCTAACACAGTGAAACCCCGTCTCTACTAAAAATACAAAATAATTAGCCGGGCGTTGTGGTGGGCACCTGTAGTCCCAGCTACTTGGGAGGTTGAGGCAGGAGAATGGCATGAACCCGGGAGGTGGAGCTTGCAGTGAGCCGATACCGTGCCACTGCACTCCAGCCTGAGCGACAGAGCAAGACTCCGTCTCAAAAAAAAAAAAAAAATGATGGCTACATGAAATATATGACCTTGGATTGGATCCTGGATTTTTAATTGTTTTCTTTTTGAGACAGAGCCTCGCTCTGTCACCCAGGCTACAATGTGGTGATGCCATCTTGGCTTACTGCAGCCTCCGCCTCCCAGGTTCAAGCAATTCTCCTGCCTCAACCTCCGGATTAGCAGGGGTTGTGGGTGTATACCACTACACCTGGCTAATTTTTTGTTTGTTTGTTTGTTTGTTTTGAGACGGAGTCTCGCTCTGTTGCCCAAGGTGGAGTGCCGTGGCACGATCTGGGCTCACTGCAAGCTCCGCCTCCTGGGTTCACGCCATTCTCCTGCCTCAGCCTCCCGAGTAGCTGGCACTACAGGCGCCCGCCACCACGCCCGGCTAATTTTTTGTATTTTTAGTAGAGACGGGGTTTCACTGTGTTAGCCAGGATGGTCTCGATCTCCTGACCTCGTGATCCACCCGCCTTGGCCTCCCAAAGTGCTGGGATTACAGGCGTGAGCCACTGCGCCTGGCCTAGTTTTTGTATTTTTAATAGAGATGGGGTTTCACCATGTTGGTCAGGCTGGACCTTAGGTGATCCACCCACCTGGGCCTCCCAAAGTGCTGGGATTATAGGCGTGAGCCACCGCACCTGGCCTGGATCCTGGATTTTTAAAAAAGTAATCTAAAAAGGGCATTCCTGGGAACATTTGAACATGGGCTGTATATTAGATACGGTCATTGTATCTATTTTACCAGTGTTCACTTTTTTGAATGAGATAATGTTCGAGATTATGTAGGAGAACATCCTTATCCTAGGGAGATGCTAGCTGAAGTAGCCAATGGTTTAGCAAAATGTTTATGGGTGTGTGTAGTCTGAAAGGAACATAATGCAAAATCTAATAGAATATTCACCGTTGTAAGCCTACTTGGAGGCTATTCGTTGCACTATTCCTGCAACTTTTCTTTTCTTTTCTTTTTTTAGAGACAAGAGACAGGGTCTTGCTGGCTGGCGTGGTAGTTCATGCCTGTAATCCTAGCTCTTTGAGAGGCCGAGGTGAATGGATTATATGAGGTCAGAAGTTCAAGACCAGCCTGGCAAACATGGTGAAACCCCATCTCTACTAAAAATACAAAAATTAGGCTGGGTGCGGTGGCTCACACCTGTAATCTCAGCACTTTGGGAGGCCAAGGCGGGTGGATCACCTGAGGTCAGGAGTTTAAGACCAGCCTGGCCAAAATGGTGAAACCCTGTCTCTGCTAAAAATACAAAAATTAGCCAGACATGGTGGTGCATGCCTGTAATCCTAGCTACTTGGGAGGCTGACGCATGAGAATCGCTTGAACCCAGGAGGCAGAGGTTGCAGTGAGCTGAGATCACACCACTGCACTCCAGCCTGGGCAACAGAGTGAGACTTTGTCTCAAAAATAGCAATAATAATAATAAATACAAAAATTAGCTGGGCGTGGTGGCACGCATCTATAATCCTAGCTACTCAGGAGGCTGAGGCAGGAGAATCGCTTGAACCCAGGAGGTGGAGGTTGCAGTGAGCTGAGATCACACCATCGTACTCCAGCCTGTGCAACAGAGAGAGACTCTGTCGCAAAAAAAAAAAAAAAAAAAAAAAAAAACCAGAGAGACAGGGTCTTGCTCTCTTGCCCTGACTGGAGTGCAGTAACTGTTCACAGGCTCCATCACAGCACACTGCAGTCCCCCACTCCTGGACAGTTGGAAAGAAAAAAGGAAAAAAGAAAGCAGATTAGTGGTTGCCAGAGGCTGGGGTGGGGAAAGAGATGGACTGCAAAGGGGCAAGGACAATTTTTTGGGGTGATTCATCATGATTGTGGTGGTAGTTTTCTTGCTGAATATATTTGTCAAAACTCATCAACTGAAAGACATAAAATTGATTAATTTAATTATATGTAAAGTGTTCCTTGTAGTGGGTTAAATTGCATCCCCCAAGCTGGGCACAGTGGCTCACACCTGTAATCCTGGCACTTTGGGAAGCTAAGGCCGGTGAGTTAGCTGAGCTCAGGAGTTCGAGACCAGCTTGGGCAATATGGTGAAACCCCATCTCTACTAATATACAAATATTAGCCAGGCATGGCAGCATGCACCTGTAATCCCAGCTACTCAGGAGGCTGAGGCAGGAGAATCGCTTGAACCTGGGAAGTGGAGGTTGCAGTGAGCCGAGATTGCGCCACTGCACAACAGAGTGCACTCCAGCCTGGACAACAGAGTGAGACTCCGTCTCAAAAAAAGAAAAAAAAAATTGTGTCCCCCCCTAAAAAAAGATATGTACAAGTCCTAACCCCAGGTCTGCAAGAATGTGGCCTTGTTTGACAATAGGGTCTTGCTGAGTGCAGTGGCTCATGCCTGCAATCCCAGAACTTTGGGAGGCCAAGGCAGGCAGATCGCTTGAGCTCAGGAGTTTGAGACTAGTCTGGCAAACATTGTGAAACTCCATCTCTACTAAAAATACAAAAATTAGCTGGGCGTGGTGGCACGCACCTGTGGTCCCAGCTACTCAGGAGGCTGAGACAGGAGAATTGCTTGAACCCGGGAGACAGAGGTTACTGTGAGCCGAGATCGCACCACTGCTCTCCAGCCTGGATAACAGAGCAAGACTTCATCTCAAAGGCAGAAAAGAAAAAAGAAAAATGGGTCTTTGCAGACATAAGTTAAAAATCTCAAGGTAAGATCATCCTAGATTTAGAGTGGGCCCTAAATTCAACAGCTGACATCCTTATAGAAGAGGGAAATTCAGAAGGAACCAATCCTCATTTCAGACTTCTGGCCTCCAGAACTGTAATACAATAATTTTCTGTTGGGTAAGCCCAGCCCAGTTTGTGGTTTTTTTTTTTTTTTTTTTTTTTGGTTTCCTTTTATTGTTTGAGACAGGGTCTTGCTCTCTCATTCAGGCTGGAGTGTAGTAATGCAATCATGGCTCACTGCAGCCTCGACCTCCTGAGCTCAAGGGATCCTTCCACCTCAGCCTCCCAAGTAGCTGGGACCACAGGCATGTGCCACTAATTAGTATTTTTGTTTGTAGAGATGGGTCTTGCTCTTTTTCCCAAGCTGGTAGATATTTTGTTACATACATCAGCCCTAGGAAGCTAATACCTACCTCAATAAAGCTGATTTTTTTTTTTTTTTTTTGAGATGGGGTTTTGCCCTGTCACCCAGGCTGTAGTACAGTGGCACAGTCTCAGCTCACTGCAGCCTCCATTTCCTGGACTCAAGTGATCCCCCTGCCTTAGCCCTGTGAGTAGCTGGGACTACAGGCACACGCCACTATGCCCTGCTAATTTTTGTATTTGTTTGTAGAAACGGGGTTTTGCCATGTTGCCCAGGCTGGTCTCGAACTTCTGGCCTCAAGTTATCTGCCCACCACAGCCTCCCAAAGTGTTGGGATTACAGGTGTGAGCCACTGTGCTCAGCCAAAGCTAATTTTTTTTTTTTTTTCTGAGACAGAGTCTTGTTCTGTCGCCCAGGCTGGAATGCAGTGGCGCATTCTCAGCACACTGCAATGTTTGTCTCCCAGGTTGAAGCGATTCTCCTGACTTAGCCTCTGAGTAGCTGGGATTATAGGCGTCTGCCACCATGCCCAGCTAATTTTTTGTATTTTTAGTAGAGAGCGAGTTTCACCATCTTGGCCAGGCTGGTCTTGGACTCCTGACCCCATGATCCACCCGCCTTCTCAGCCTCCCAAAGTGCTGGGATTACAGGCGTGAGCCACCATGCCTGCCCTAATTTTTTCTTTTTTTTTAGTAAGTGGGAGAAAACACTTGGAAACATAAGCATACATTAAAAAAACAAACGAACAAAAAACCAAGTTGCAGAACAATGAATTCTGTGTGAAATATTTTATATAAACGTTTTTACTGTTCCAAACAATACTACCTACTGTTCATGGACTTAGCATATGTCATAAAAGCCTGGAGGCACCTGGATTTGGACCCAAGTTATTTCTACTAGGCTGCTTCTGGGGAAGGGCAAGGAGCAGAGTGGGGTCCTACTGGCCTCTGGATGCCCAGCATAGACTCCCAAGGCATTGTGAGATCTGAGAAGGCTTCCCCAGGGACGACCCCTCCTCAACTCCCAGCCAAGACTCAGAACCCCCCAGGGCTCAGCGGGTGGATGGAAAGGCGGGGAGGGCATTCCAGACTAAGCACCTGGGAAGCTGGCTTGTTTGGGCTGGAGAGCAGGTGAGGCTGGGTGATCATCCTTCCCTTTGGTTTTTTTTTTTTTTTTTGGAATGGAGTCTCGCTGTGTCACCCAGGCTGGAGTGCAGTGGTGCAATCTCGGTTCACTTCAACCTCTGCTGCCTGGGTTCAACTGATTCTCCTGCCTCAGCTTCCTGAGTAGCTGTGATTACAAGCGCGTGCCACCACGCCCAGCTAATATTTATATTTTGTTTTGTTTTTTGATTTTGTTTTTGTTTTGAGATGGAGTCTCGTTCTATCTCCCAGGCTGGAGTGCAATGGCACGGTCTTGGCTCACTGCAACCTCCGTCTCCTGGGTTCAAGCGATTCTCATGCCTCAGCCTCCTGAGTAGCTGGGACTACAGGCGCCCGTCACCACACACGGCTAATTGTTTGTATTTTTTAGTAGAGACGGGGTTTCACCGTGTTAGCCAGGATGGTCTCCATCTCCTGACCTCGTGATCCACCTGCCTCGGCCTCCCAAAGTGCTGGAATTATAGGTGAGAGCCATTGCGCCCTTCCAAATTTTGTATTTTTAGTAGAGATGGGGTTTTAGCATCTTGGCCAGGCTGGTCTTGAGCTCCTTACCTCATGATCCACCCTCCTCGGCCTCCCAACGTGCTGGGATTACAGGCCTGAACCACCGTGCCCCGCCAATCCCTCCCTTCTTAACCAGACATGTCCCAGCTTCCCTGGGCCTTCCCTGAGGTCACTCTGTCCCTCCTATTCATCTTTCTCCTGGGATCAGCAAGGAGCCTGGGGGTGAGGCAAGGGCTGAGAGCCCCTGTGTGCTGGGTGGCCAAGACTCTTAGGCCCAACAGGGAGATGGAGGCCAGGACTCCTGGGTCCAGAGGAGACTGAGGACCAGATTCAAATATACAAAGCCATGCACACTGGCTCATGCCTCCAATTCCAGCACTTTGGGAGGCCAAGGCAGGAGGATTTCTTGAGGCCAGAAGTTGAGACCAGCCTAGGCAACATAGCAAGACCACATCTCCATCTCCTACACAAAATAAAAAGGTTAGCAAGGCATGGTGGCATCTGCCTGTAGTCTCAGTCACTCAGGAGGCTGAGACAGGAGGATCGCTTGAGCCCAAGAGTTCAAGGCTGCTGTGAGCTATGATCATGCCACTGTACTTCAACCTGGGTGACGGAGTGAGACCCTGTCTCCGAAAAAAACAAAAACAACACAAATTTCCCAAGAGTGACTGAGGCTGAGAGCTAGGCAAGCTGGGATGAAGGCTGTGCTATGTACCCACAGACAAATGACTTTGCCTTTCTGAGCTGGCCTCCTCACCTGTGAATGGCATGACCGCATGGCGTTGCTCTGAGGATGAAATACAGTGTGACATGCAGGTGAGTCATCTCTGGTGGCCATGCGGAGATCACCAGCAAGGACTAAGTGCTGGCACTTCACCCTCATTTAATCCTCACACCTAGCCGGGCGCGGTGGCTCAAGCCTGTAATCCCAGCACTTTGGGAGGCCGAGACGGGCGGATCACGAGGTCAAGAGATCGAGACCATCCTGGCGAACACGGTGAAACCCCGTCTCTACTAAAAAATACAAAAAACTAGCCGGGCGACGTGGCGGGCGCCTGTAGTCCCAGCGGCTTGGGAGGCTGAGGCAGGAGAATGGCGTAAACCCAGGAGGCGGAGCTTGCAGTGAGCTGAGATCCAGCCACTGCACTCCAGCCTGGGTGACAGAGCAAGACTCCGTCTCAAAAAAAAAAAAAAAAAAAAAAAAATAATAATAATAATAATAATCCTCACACCTGGCCAGGCACGGTGGCTCACGCCTGTAATCCCAGCACTCTGGGAGGCCGAGGTGGGCGTATCACCTGAGGTCAGCCGAAGACCATCCTGGTCAACATAGTGAAACCCTGTCTCTACTAAAAATACAAAAATTAGCTGGGTGTGGTGGCGCATGCCTGTAATCCCAGCTACTTAGGTGCCTGAGGTGGGAGAATCGCTTGAACCTGGGAGGCAGAGGTTGCAGGGAGGCGAGATCTCACCACTGCACTCCAGCCAGGGGGACAGAGCGAGACTCTGTCTCAAAAAAATATCCTCACATCCCTATAAGCTAGGAACTATCACCCTCATTTTACAGATGGGGAAACTGAGGGCTGCAGAAGTTTATCAGCTGAAGGACACAGGCCTACACATCACATCTGGTATGTGGCCAGCTGGATCCTGGACTGAAGCCATGTGATGCCAGCACCATGGCTCAAGCATCTTTGCTGTACTGTTTTATTGGTTCATTTCTGGTTTATAGGTCTACACTCCCTCCCATGGCCCAGGTGAACTATGAACCTTCTGGAAGTAGGGCTGTGATCACTTCATCCTGGGATGAGCTCAGTCTGGCAGGAGACGCTCAGGATGTGCTAAGTGTGGGTGTGAGTGGGGCCCAGGGTGACTGGCATTTGGAGGGGACACTGAGCTTGTATTTCCAGAAGGTCACATAGCAGCACCCGGGGAGGCTGGGATGTCTTCAGCCCTCCAGAGGCTACCAGGCTGCTCCCACAGGTGCAGTGGGAGAAAGTGGCAGCCTTGCTGGGCAATGTGGCTCTAAGACAAATCTCCGGCTCCCCTACTCTCTGCTGGCAGAAAACCTGTCCCAGCCCCAGGACCCAGGAGTCCCAGTTCCTAAGTCACCCCTCCAAGGAGTCCTTGCTTCCCTTTTCCCACAAGCCAGGAGTCCCAGCACCCACCCTCCTATTTTTCTAGAACCCAGGTAAGTAGCCCCCAGTCCCCCAAGACTCAGGGGTCCTGACCCCCAGGCAGAGGTGCACGGACCCACCTGACACCAGCCAGCCACAGCTGATGTGCACGGCCCCTTCTACCTCCGAACTCAGTGAGGCCAGGTGAGTAGCTGAAGTCAGCCAAGGAGCGTGTATTGCATCATGGAAATTGGCAAATGCAACCAGCAAGGGCTTCTGTTTTAACCAGGGAGCCTGTTGTTAAATGCTTACCAGCACATCGCCGCTCCCAGCCTTCCATCTGTCCTGCTCTCCAGGCCAGGAGCCCCGTCACGAGGCCCAGGGAGCCCTGGAGTCTGGAGATAAATCGTGACAAGACACAAGGCCATGACTGGGGCATTACTGCTGCCCAAGCCATCATGGGTCCCCAGTCCCAGACCTTCCCATCTCCACACCAAGGCCCCCGTCCCAGACAACAGCATGGTCCTCAGCTCTGCATAACTCAGGAACTGAGAGCACCAGGTCTGGAGCCATGCAGACTCGGGCATGGCTCTGGGCAAGTCACTTTCACTGCCTGTGCTACAGTGTCCTTGTCTGTGGCATGGGAATCAGTAAAGAGCATGACCCTAAAACCACACTTGTGCTGTTCACCTTCAAGTTCTGACCAGGGGACCCCAAACAAGGTGGAGGACCCCCCTGCCCCCAAGCCTCAGCTCTGTAAGATGGGGATGACAACAGTTCCTCCTCATCAGGTCATCATGAAAGTCAACAAGTTGAGGTGGGGCGGTGGCTCACTCTGTAATCCCAGCACTTTGGGAGGCCGAGGTGGGCGGATCACGAGGTCAGGAGTTTGAGACCAGCCTGGCCAACACGTTGAAACCCCGTTTCTACTAAAAATACAAAATTAGCTGGGTGTAGTGGTGCACACCTGTAGTCCTGGCTACTGGTCGGGCTGAGGCAGGAGAATCACTTGAATCCAGGAGAGGAGGCTGCTGTGAGCTGAGATGGCACCACTGTACTCCAGCCTGGGCAAGAACAGCAAAATTCCATCTCAAAAAAAAAAAAAAGTTCAACAAGTTATGCCTATAAAAGAGTTTACTTGGCCAGAAACAGTGGCTCATGCCTGTAATCCCAGCACTTTGGGAGGCTGAAGCAGGAGGATTACTTGAATCCAGGAGTTTGAGACCAGCCTGGGCAACATAGTGAAACCCCATCCCTACAAAAAGTACAAAAATTAGCCGGGCATGGTGGCATGTACCTGTAGTCCCAGTTACTGGAGAGGCTGTGGTGGGAAGATCCCTTGACCCTGGGAGGACGAGGTTGCGGTGATGGTGCCACTGCACCCCAGCCTGGGTGACAGAGCAAGATCCCATCTCTAAAAACTAAAAAAGTTTACTTAGCCGAGTGCTTAAGATGTCAGATTCGGTGGTGTTGTCATTGCTAATGAGTTCCTACCCCCACAGGGCAAGGCAGTCCTGACGGCAAAGAAGCCGCGGCTCCCTCAATGTAGGATCTGCACACAGTAGGTGCTCAGTTAACTGGCCGGGCCATTTGCAACCACAGCAGGATGCGCCAGGGCCCCCCACCCAGGTGGAAGCGACTCTTCCTCGACCCCGCCCGGCCATTCAGGCAGCCAGGGAGCGCCCCGGCCTCTCCCGCGGCCCCACCCCTTCACCTGTATCGGCCGCACACCTGGAGCCGCCTCCGGAAGAGGGGACCGGAGACCGAGAGGACCTCGGAGGGAGCCCGACGGCTTCGGGTGAGAGCCTGGGGGACTCCGAGGGCCGGGCCCCTCGAGCTTGGGGAGGGACTGGTCCGGCCGCGTCTGCAGAGAAGGTTGGGGAACCAGGGCGGAGGCAGGGGAACCGAGATCGCCGGGGAACCGGGGACGCCGGCAGGAACTCAGCCGTCGGGGGTGAGCCCAGCCCCTTCTCCGGGCTTCCGACACCTGGCGCCAGGGATGGGGGGAGGGCTGGAGGCCCCAACACCGGGGCAGCTAAGTGCGGAAGGGTAGGGGGAGAGGTTTCCAGGTCCGGGTCTCTCGGGTGGAGAGGGTGGGGGGAGCGGGGCCAGTGAGGGCCAAGTCAGGGAGATCCTCGGGAGCGGCCTAGGGGCGGCTGGGCTAGGACCACGGTGACACTCAGGTCCTGCGAGCAGGACTGCACAGGAACATCGGGCGAGAGGAGGAAGGGGAGCACAGGTGTGTGCGTGTAGTGGGTGGAGACCCCCCTGAGGGCTGGGGCTGGTAAGCCCGGTGCGTCGGGCCCTCTGACCTGAGCCCCTGAACCCCAGCCCCTAAGCAACCCTAGGGAGCGTGGGGCTCCGGTCCCCAGGGGCGGGCCGGGAAGTAAACAGAAACTCCGAGCCGCGCTGCAGTTGGGCGGCCGGCACAACCTGTTACCTCGCCCTGATCTGGGCCCTACGCCAGGGCCCTGGGAAACTGGGGGGTTGAGGGTCAGGACTCCTGAGTCCGGAGGGGTGGGGACATGAATGCCTGAGTCCTGTGGAAAGTAGGGACTGGGTGGGAATCCTTGGTGGGGGACATTGGAGGTGGGGACCTCTGAGTCTGGAGAGTGGAGTCAAAGCACCTGCTCAGGAGGTAACAGAATGAGTGGGAGAGACCTGGGAGGTCAGCAGCTGGGATCTGGGCTTCTGGTAGGGGAGGGAGCTGGATTCCTGGGGGCAAAGACACCTCAGTTCCCAAGTGTTAGGGTCCTGCATTCCTGGGAGGAGAAGGGGCTGGGCTCAACTCCAACTGCTGAGTCCCTGAGAACCTGGGTTCTGGGAACTGTCTCAGATGGTGAGGGGCTACGAGCCAAACTGCTGGGTTCTGGGAAGAGAGGGGACAGGGAGCGGAGGTGGCCTGTGGCCCTGGAGCACTAGAATGAACTTTCCTGGGGACAGAGATTGTCTAGCAGAGGCCAAAGGCTGGGCAGGTCATTTCCTTCTGCTTGCTGCCTCATTTTACCCCAGGGACATTAACGGAACTGGGTGGCCAAAACACAGGTCATTAACCCTTCGCGGCTCAGGAAGCCCTGGCTGCAGGACCTGGCAGGCTGGCAGCAGGTGGAGAATTCCTGGAGGTCCAGGTGTTGGGCGGAGGGTGAGCCCCTATCAGACTGCAGAGTAGAGTGTCCCGCAGTCACCTGTCCCCACAGATGCTGCAGGTGACATGAGTTCTCCAGATGGGCCCAGCTTCCCGTCGGGGCTGCTCTCGGGGGGCGCCTCTCCCAGCGGCGACGAAGGCTTCTTCCCCTTTGTGCTGGAGCGGAGAGACTCATTCCTGGGAGGGGGCCCAGGGCCTGAGGAGCCCGAGGACCTAGCCTTGCAGCTGCAGCAGAAGGAGAAAGACCTGCTATTGGCGGCGGAGCTTGGCAAGATGCTTCTGGAGCGAAATGAGGAGCTGCGGCGGCAGCTGGAGACGCTGAGTGCCCAGCACTTGGAGCGTGAGGAAGTGAGCTAGCACTGGACCGGGTGGGTGGCCGGGTGGGCAGAGGAGGATGGGTGGGCCTGGAGAGGACAAGGGAAGGGGGTCAGGCAAAGGAAGGAGAGAGGAGCCAGGGTGGACAGCGGGGCAGGGGGAGGACTTTGGAACAGATCAGAGCTGGGCCCAGTCCCCCTGGCAGTGTTGCCTAGTGGTAAATAACAAGAACGCTGGGTGCCGGGCACAGTACCTCACACCTGTAATCCCAGCACTTTGGGAGGCCAAGGCAGGAAGATCACTAGCCCAGTGTTCAAGATCAGCCTAGGCAACATAGCGAGACTCTGTCTCTACAAAAAATAAGAAAATTAGCTAGATGTGGTAGTGGCACCTGTAGTCTCAGCTACTCAGGAGGCCGAGGCAGGGGGATCACTTGATCCCAGGAATTTTAGAGTTTGAGACTGCAGTAAGCTATGATCCACTGCACTACAGCTTGGACGACAGAGTAAGATCCTGAAAAAAAAAGAAGGAAGGAAGGGAGGGAGGGAGGGAGGGAGGAAAAATAAAAGAAAGAAAAAAAGGAAAGGAAGGGAAGGAAAGGGAAGGGAAGGGAAAGGGAAAAGGCATGAATTCTCAGGCCAGGCATGGTGGCTCGCACCTGTAATCCCAGCACTTTGGGAGGCTGAGGTGGCTGGATCACTTGAGGTCAGGAGTTCGAGACCAGCCTGGCCAACATGGTGAAACCCCGTCTCTACTACAAATACAAAAAAAATTAGCCAGGCATGATGGGGTGTACCTGTATTCCCGGCTACTTGCAAAACTGAGGCAGGAGAATCACTTGAACCTGGGAGGCAGAGGTTGCTATGAGCCAAGATCATGCCACTGCTCTCCAGCCTGGGTGACAGAGCGAGACTCCATCTCAAAAGAAAAAAAATAAAATAAAATAAAAAATAAATAAATAATTAAAAAAACTGGGTTCAGACCCTTGTCCAGCTGTGTGACCCTGGGTCAGCTGCTGGCCCTCTCTGGATCTTGTGTCTAGCTCCTCAGCAGTATAGCAGAACACCAGGCAACAGTCATGAGTGTCTACACCCTACCTGGCACTGGGCTGAGTGCTTTCCATGACTCTACATTGATTCTTGCCCAGCCCAATGAGGCAGGAACAGTTCCCTCTGCCCAGGTTCTATTTTTGGCCAAATTCTTGCTCTGGGGCTCACATCTGGTCTCCTGAACACCCTCCTTCATCTGCTGTATTGGCCCCAACCACTGCCCTGAGCCTGACCTGGGTAACTAACCCTCTCCACCAGGCCACCTAGTGGGCATCTCAACACAAGTGGCACTTGTTTCCACACACTCGATTCCATGCCCACATCACCTGCTGTCCCCATCCTTGCTTTTCCACTTGATGACCAGGGCCTGTGCACCTTCTTGGCCTCTTTCTCTCTTTTTTTTTTTGTGAGACAGGGTCTCCCTCTGTCACCCAGGCTGTAGTGCAGTGGTACAATCATAGCTCACTGGAACCTCAACCTCATGAGCTCAGGCAATCCTCCCATCTCAGCCTCCTGAGTAGTTGGGACTACAGGCACACATGCACCACCATACCCGGCTAATTTTTGCATTTGTTGTAGAGATGGGGTCTCACCATGTTGCCCAGGCTGGTCTCAAACTCCCGGGCTCAACCAAACCACCTGCCTCAGCCTCCCAAAGTGTTGGGATTACAGGTGTGAGTCAATGCGCTCAAACTTTCTTGAATGTACAAATTCCCCCCAATATCCACAAGCCCTTTTGATTCTTCTAGACTAGACTCCAACCACTCATTTGTTGGCTCTGCAGCCTCCAAGCTGATCACAGATCACAGCCTCCATCACCTCTGCCCCAGACACTCCAGCCACCTGCTCCTCAGTCCCCAGCTTTCACTCTTTTATTATTATTTTTTTTTTAGATGGAGTCTCACTCTGTTGCCCGGGCTGGAGTGCAGTGGTGCAATCTCAGCTCATTGCAACCTCTGCTTCCTGGGTTTAAGTGATTCTCTCACCTTAGCCTCCCGAGTAGCTGGGATTACAGGTATGTGCCACCAAGCCCAGATAATTTTTGTATTTTTAGTAGAGACGGGGTTTTACCATGTTGGCCAGGCTGGTCTCGACCTCCTGACCTCAGGTGATCCACTTGCCTCAGCCTCCGAAAGTGCTGGGATTATAGGTATGAGCCACCGCGCCTAGCCCCCAGCTTCCACCTTTGACCCCTAGAGCCCATTCTCTAAGTGACACCCCGGAATTTTCAAAAGCTGCAAATCACACCATTTCACTCCTGAACCAGAATCTCCCCCTCACACTTAGAATGAAACTGAAACTCTTCCCCAGAGCCTAAAAGTCCCGGAGAGCTGGGTTCCTCCCTGACCTCACCACAGCAACACCACCCTTTTCTCCCTCCTCCAAGAAGGGCAGCCGATCCACCCTCTCCCCCACAATGAGGGCTCTTTTCAGTTCCTCCAAGAACTCACGCTTGTTACCTCAGGAACACTTTGCACTTGCTGTCCCTTAATGCCTAGCCTTCTTTCTGGTGGCTCTTCTTGTCCTGCAGAAGTCAACTCAAACATGACATCCTCCTTGAGGGACCCTCCACCCCCACCCCACTCCTTACTCTCCATCACTTCCTGGGTCTCTTTGCAGCCCTTACTGTCCCCCTGAAGTTACCTGGCTCCGGCATGTGTCCATGCCCTCTGGACTCTAAGCTGCTTGAAGCAGTGAACTTGGTGGTCTCATGTGCTGCTGACAGCAGACCCCAGAACAAGTGGAGCTCAGAAAATATGGGAGGATTGATAGTAGTGTGGGTGAATGGACTTAGAGATATTGTGTCCAGGCCACAAGGCATCAGCAGAGCCGAATATCAGCCAGGACAATGTGACCTTGAACCTGACAGCTTAATCCTGAGGCTATGTTGTCCCTACAGGATTTGGTTAAGAGTTCTGCTGCCTGAGTTGGGATCCCTGCTTTGTGAAGTTATTGCGTGGGCTCACACCTGTAATCCCAGCACTTTGGGAGGCCCAGGAGGGTGGATGGTTTGAGACCAGGAGTTCAAGACCAGCCTGGCCAACATGGTGAAACCCCATCTCTACTAAGAAAACAAAAAAAATTTGCCAGGCAAGGTGGTGCACATCTGTAATCTTAGCTACTTGGGAGGCTGAGGCAGGAGAATCTCTTGAACTCGGGAGGCAGACATTGCCGTGGGCCGAGATCGTGCCACTGCACTCCAGCCTGGGCAAAAGAGTGAAGATCTGTCTCAACAAAATAATAATAAATAATAAAAACAAAATAAATGACTGTGTGTCCTCAGGCAAGGCACTTAGCAACTATGAGCTTCAGTTTCATCTGTAAACCCGGGACGTTAGTGATTCTCCTTCTAGTGGATGAAATGAAGCAATGCAGATAAACCCCTAATGCAGGGTACCTGCCAGTCGCTGTAGTAGCTGTGGCAATTGTTACCTTCGTCCAAGCCCATCCTGCTTTGAGGGCCTAGAGAGAATGGGCCAGAAGTTAACCCCTGACTCATCTGCCTCCCCACGCTGGGCATCTGGGTGTGACAGGGCGTTTCCCTGCTGGTCAGACAGGTTTTGGGGCCGGGGCGGGGCTGACCAGGGTTAATTAGAGGGAACTGGCTAGCAGGAGCTGGGGAGGGGGCTGGGCAGAGTCCAGGCCTCCAGAGCCCCTGGGACACAGCAGGTGTCTGCTGCCATGGGCCGGGGCTTGAACTCTGCCAGACTTAGGCGCCAAAAACGGCGCTTGCGACCTCGGGTCCAGAAGCCCAGGCAGCAGCTGGAGGTGAGTGGTCATCAGAGAGCCCCATCCCCACCCTTGCCCTGGGCCCACGCGTCCTGTCTGCCCGGAACCTTCCCTCTAAATCTCTGGGTCTTGCTCACTCTTCCTCCCTCACTCTCCCTTGCTTCTGTGTCTATCTTGGACACAAGGCCCCCTTAGGCTTTCTCCCTAGGTGTCTGTCCCTCTATCCCCATCTCTGTGCCTGCCCAGTCTCATTGGTGCCTCTCTGCCTCTGTCCCTCTGCCCTGACCCCCACAGCGGCTCCAGCAGGAGAACCATGAGCTCCGGCGAGGCCTGGCAGCCCGAGGAGCCGAGTGGGAGGCCAGGGCCGTGGAGTTGGAGGGGGACGTGGAGGCCCTGCGGGCCCAGCTCGGGGAGCAGCGCTCGGAGCAGCAGGACAGTGGGCGAGAACGTGCACGGGCCCTCAGCGAGCTCAGCGAGCAGAACCTCCGGCTCAGCCAGCAGCTGGCTCAGGTGGACAAGGTGGAGGAGGACGCCTTGGTCCCCAGTGGGGAGTGGGGGCATTGGGCGTGGTGCTGAGGCTCCTCTGCCACCCTTTCCACCTCCTCAGGCCTCCCAGACTGAGCAGGAACTTCAGACGGAACTGGACACCCTTCGGGGACAGTGCCAGGCTCAGGCACTCGCTGGGGCAGAGCTGAGGATGCGGCTGGAGAGTCTGCAGGGGGAAGTGAGTTTCAGCTGGGGCTGGGGGATTGTCTGAGCCAAAAAAGCCGGGCTGGGGGCTGGGAGGGGGCTGCCCCCCTCCCCAGCTCTCAGGCCTTTGCCCAGAACCAGATGCTGCAGAGCCGCCGGCAGGACCTGGAGGCCCAGATCCGAGGCCTGCGTGAGGAGGTGGAGAAGGGCCAGGGCCGACTGCAGACCACGCATGAGGAGTTGCTGCTGCTGAGGCGGGAGCGGCGGGAGCACAACCTGGAGGTGACCTGCAGGGCTAGGGGATACAACTGCCTGGACCCTTAGCAATGGCTTCAGGGTTTTCTGGGAGATGAGGCCAGAGCTGGATCACTGGGAGGTCCAGAGGCTGGCCCACAAGAGCATGGGCATTAGCCTATGGGCAAGTGGGAGCCACGGAAGGCTGTTGAGCAGGGGAGGCATGCTCTTAGAATACATCAGAGCCTGGCAGATGAAAGGGCAGGGAGGGGGCTGATGCCAGAGCTCAGGCCAGGAATGACAGCCCCTAGACCATGGCTGGGCAATGGAGATGGAGAAAAAGAAATGAAAAGAGGACTCGGGGTCTGATGTTAGAGATCAAAGGAGTCTGCACTTTGGGGTCAGCTTGCCTGCCTTCGCATCCCAGTGACCCTTTTTACTACTGTGGGACAAACAGCCTCAGTAGCACCTATAAATGCTGCATGAAACAATTAGTGAATGAGGAGGTAGACTGGGCAGGGGAGGGAATGGGGCTCTTCGAGGTGGGGCCCTGCTTTATAGGCGAGGAAATTGTGTGTCTGCTGAGGGAGGTGCATGGCCCAAGGCGCCCAGTGATCCAGGAACGGGAACAGCCTGGGCCGAGGGGGTGCGGGGCCCTCCGCGGCGCCCCCGCGCGGACATGCCGCGGGATGCCGGCGCTGGGTGTGTCCCGCTGACCACTTGCTCTTCCGCTGACCACCTGCGCTTCCGTCTGCGGGACCGTCCACAGCTGGAACGCGCACGGTCCGAGGCCGGGGAGGCGCTCAGCGCGCTGCGGAGGCTGCAGCGGCGCGTCTCCGAACTGGAGGAGGAGTCACGCCTCCAGGACGCCGACGTGTCGGGTGCCTCGTTGCAGTCAGAACTGGTCCACAGCCTCGAGGACGGCGACCAGGGCCAGAGCGCCGAAGCACGCGGAGACACCCCGGTGAGCTCGTGGGGCCTCGTTCCCCTTACCTGTGCCATCGAGAGGGTCGCAGGCTGCGCCTTTCTTCCTTTCCCTAATAGAATCTATACTACTAACCCATTTCTTTGGCCCACAGACCACCCGGTCCCCAAAGACCCGAGAGGCGTCCAGTCCCCAGCCTTCACCCCCAGAAGAGAGCTTAGAGCCCCCCAAGAAGCGAACATCCCTCAGCCCAGCGGAGATACTGGAGGAGAAGGAGGCGGAAGTGGCTAAGCTGCAAGATGAGGTGGGGGAGAGGGCACTGTGCTGGATGCAGGGCCCCTCTAGCTGTCAGTTTCTGTCTGCCATGTCCACCTCCCAGCCTTTGCCCACTAAGCTCCCCATACCTGGATCGGTCTTCATCTCAACAAACTTACTTCAAGAGCCAGCCTGCATGCCACCTCCTGCAGGAAGACTTCCTGGACAGCACCTCCCCGCTTAGTTCCACTTCCAGTGCTTCTCCCTGCATCCCTCCTGCAGGGTTATACCACTCCAACTAACCCTGCTCCACCCCAACCTGCACCAGCCTGAGGGTCTCAGAGGGCTCATCTTGGAGTCTCCAGCACAGGGCCACAGCTGCCTGGGGTGTCTGTCGCAGGCAGAGAAGGGCTAGGGAAAGCCAGAGTCGGGGCTGCTGGGAGAAGCAGTGACTGAAAGGTCCATTGGCCCATCTGCCGCACAGCCCCTCCTCTGCTCACAGATCTCGCTGCAGCAGGCAGAGCTGCAGTCCCTGCGGGAAGAGCTGCAGAGGCAGAAGGAGCTGCGGGCGCAGGAAGACCCTGGGGAAGCCCTGCACAGTGCCCTCTCAGACCGGGACGAGGCCGTGAACAAGTAAGCCTCAAGCCATCCACCACCACCCCAGCGCCCTCTGGGCCCTCCTGGGCTCCTGATTCCTCTTCTGATACGGGTTATAACGATCCCCACTCCCACCCGGGGGCCCACTGACATCCTTGATCTAGGTATTGGCAGCCCTCCTCCCGTCTGGGTCCAGAATTCCCCCGCCACCCCGGCTCCCTGAAGCCCTAGCGCCCTCAAACGCGTCGTCCGCCCCTCCCCGCCTAGGGCCCTGGAGCTGTCCCTGGAGCTCAACCGCGTCTCGCTGGAGCGAGACTCCCTGTCCCGGGAGCTGCTGCGCGCCATCCGCCAGAAGGTGGCGCTCACGCAGGAGCTGGAAGCCTGGCAGGTGAGGGGCGGGTTCCGTGCGCGGAGGAGGGCAGGGGGCGGGACCGGTGCTGAGCCGACCACCGCCTCCCGCAGGACGACATGCAGGTGGTGATCGGGCAGCAGCTGCGCTCACAGCGCCAGAAGGAACTGAGCGCCGCCGCGTCCTCGTCGACCCCGCGCCGTGCCGCACCCCGCTTCTCGCTGCGCCTGGGCCCCGGGGCCGCCGGTGGCTTTCTCAGCAACCTCTTCCGAAGGACCTGACGGCTGGGCCCAGGGGCTGCCCTTGCCCACTTAGGGGCTCACGTTCCTCTTCTGGCCAATTAAGCAACAGGGCCTGGATTGTCTTCCAAAAGGAGCTGATGCCCTCCCCACCCCAGAATGCTGGGCAAGGGCTCATCGGGAGCAGGGGCCAGCTTGTGGGGCAGGAGCCCCGGGTGGGTGGCAGGGGCAGGTGAACAGAGAGCTATTTTCCGAATCAATATAGGTCTATCTTTTCTAGGGCAGGGATGGGGCTGGGTATTTATGTATCAAGATGGGACAGAGTAATATATAAATCACTCCACCGATTTGGCCTCCATTCGTGGAAAGAAAGAGCACAGAAAAAAAGCATGAAACTTTATTGTAAAAAAGAAAATGAAAAACACTCTAAAACCCTGGGCTGGCTGGGGGTGTCGTCGGAGGTCAGAAGGACAGGGAGAAGGCTCGGTAGCCCAGGTTGGTGAAGACATCCACCCGGCAGCTGTTACCTGCAGCTGTCAGGACCTGGAAGAAAGAGGGGCATGACTGGCCTGCCCACACCCCTGCCTCCCAGCCACCCCATGGCCCCTGCCAGACGCACCTTGCACTCGGGCGCGGTGGGCTGCTGGTTGAGGCTGAGGCTGAGCAGCCCTGGGGAGGAGCCGGGCACCTGGGCCTTCAGCTCCCCGCTCAGCTGCCACTGGTTGACACAGCGGCCCTGGCCAGCCGACAGAATCTGCAGAGGACAGGGAAGGTGCTCGGGGGTCACCACTGAAGAGAAGAGTCAATGGGGGTGGCAGAAGTGAGAGAGAGGGACTCACCAGGTCCTGGTAGAAGGTGACATGCTTCTGTGGCGCCCGGATGGGGAAGACAGTGGTGGGTGTGGAGGATCGGAGGTGCCAGAGGGTGAGGGCTGGGCCCCCTCCACAGACCTGGACAGAAAGGTGGGAGTCCCCAGCTGTGAACTACAGGCCCACAGCTGACAGGGCCCGGAGCCGCCATCCCATCCCACAGTCTGCCCAGCTCACCATCCAGTCGGAATCAGTTGCCAAGCATCCGATCCAGCGCCCATTGTGGGGCCTCGAGCACTCCTGGGCGGCGGGGGAGGGAAAGAGGTGAAGACATGCAGAATTCAAGGAGCGGGAGGGGAAGAGGACAATGGCCATGGACAGACCCTCACCTCGTGCTTATAGACCTCGATCGTCTGGACCTCCTTGGCTGTGCGCAGGTCTGCGGGGAAAGAACCGTGAGTGGTGCCCCATTGACCTCAGCCTCCTTCACTGCCATCTTGCCCTCCAGCCAGCCACCTCCTTACCCCAAAGTCGAACAGCTCCGTCCTCGCCACCTGAAAGCACCTCTGGGCTCCTTTCCCGCAGTGCCAGGCAATGGATGTAGTCTGTGTGGCCCCGGAGGACCCGCTGCACGTAGAGGGGCGATGTCAGGAGGAGACCTAGGAAGAGTACCTCTCCCTGGCCTGGACCTGCTCTAGGGCTCCAAGACCCTGCTTACCGTAAAAGTCCCAGTTTCAAGGTCCATAGTGTGCAACTGACAGTCTCCCCCAGCCAGGATGAGGGAATTCTCCTGTGGAGGGAGCAGGGTGGGGCAGGAAGTCAATGTGAAATCAGGGTAGGCAGAGGGTGAAGGATCAAAGTTTGGACAAGAACAGTCACATGGGGCTCAGACCTTGGGGACCAGCAGCAGAGCATTGATCTCGGGCACTTCCAGGCTGGTCCTGGGGAAGGAAAGGCAGGGTCAGTGAGGAAGTCACTTCACCCTGATGCCCCCTCTATCCACGTGGCCCTGGCTCACCTGTATGGAGGCTGACGATGCCACAGCTCCTTACACCCCTTCAAAAGGGAAAATACCAGTTGACCTCAAAGGCTCTCTCTGGGTCCAGGCACCCCAGCCCTTTCCCAAGCTCGACTCCTTACCTTCTTGAGCATCTCTGCCCAAAGCCAGGCCTTCACCTCCCCATCCCCAGCACTAAGCAGATGTCGATCGGTGGAGACCATGCTATAGACGGGCCCATCATGGGCTAAAGAGAAATGCAGAACTGAGTCAACCAATTCCACCCAAAGTCCCGAAGCCAGACTCCACAGCTATACCCACCTTGGAAAGTCACCACTGGCCTCTTACTTTCCTCTTTGGCTTCGGAGCTCAAAGCAGCGGACAAGCTGCAGGGGACAGCGGAGGGGACCCAGGAGTCAGAAACAGGGGCATCCGTCCCATGAGGGCCAAGTGCCAGGGCTAACGGGTGGACAGCGGCAGAGGGTACCTGAAGATGGCTATCTGCCCATAATTGTTGCCAGCTGCCAGAAACTTCCCACACGGTGAGACGCTCTGGGAGAAGATGGTCATGTGGAGCCGCTGCAAGGCCTGGAACACCTCTGTCTGCAGGGAAGAACTGGATGAGGCCTGCCTGGGATGTGTGAAACCTCCCATCCACAGACTCCTTCCTGCTTCCCCCAACACCTGCCAGGCCTCCCACTGTCCTGACTTCTCAGCCCTCTTTTGAGGCGGCCTGGCCCCAAGCCAGCACTAGCCCATGCAGTCCCATGAGTGGCTCCAAGAAGACACTGAAGAAGGGGCGAGTCGAGGTGATGCCTCAGGGACCTCTGAGCAAGCACCCAGCACTCTCCTACCACCTTCCTCAACTGTCAAGTGGAGCTGACAGAAGATTCCGTCACAATTAGATGAGCTAGCGTATAGACAAGAGCTTTACATGGGGTTGTCACTCAGTGCTGAAGCCGGGTGTGGTGGCTCATGCCTGTTATCCACCGCTTGGGGAGGCCAGGAGTTCGAGAGCAGCCTGGTCAAAATAGTGAGACTCTGTCTCAACAAAAAATTTTAAAATGTGGGTCCAGGCACAGTGGCTCACACCTGTAATCCCAGCACTTTGGAAGGCCGAGGTGGGCGGATCACCTGAGGTCTGGAGTTCCAGACCAGCCTGACCAACGTGGAGAAACCCGTCTCTACTAAAAATACAAAATTAGCTCCGAGTGATGGCGCAAGCCTGTAATCTCAGCTACTTGGGAGACTGAGGCAGGAGAACTGCTTGAATCTGAGAGGCGGAGGCTGTGGTGAACTGAGATGGAGCCATTGCACTCCAGCCTGAGCAACAAGAGTGAAACTCCATCTCAAAAAAAAAAAAAAAAAAAAAAAA
>NC_045450.1:3011367-3016943 GCF_002776525.5 Piliocolobus tephrosceles | reverse complement strand
GTGGCCAGGCATGGTGACTCACACCTGTAATCCCAGCACTTTGGGAGGCCAAGGCAGGCAGATTTCCTGAGGTCAGGAGTTCGAGACCAGCCTGGTCAACATGGTGAAACCCTGTCTCTACTAAAAACACAAAAATTAGCTGGGCATGGTGGCACACGCCTGTAGGTGGCACACGCCTGTAGTCCTAGATACTCGGGAAACTGAGGCAGGAGAATCGCTTGAACCCAGGAGGCGGAGGTTGCAGTGAGCTGAGATCGTGCCACTGCACTCTAGCCTAGGTGACAGAGTGAGACTCCGTCTCAAAAAAAAGAGAAAAAAGTGCTTTGCAAGAACTAGAAAATTAAAAAAACAAAAAAGTGGCTCTACTACCCCAACATAGAAAAACGTACTGATTTATAATCCCTACTCTCTGACTTGCGTTAAGCCCCTGAGGCACTTCTAGGTTACTCTCCCTCCCCCCCGGTCAGCGTCTGAGTTCCACAAATAGCCCAGGCAAAACAGGACTCAGAGCACAATTCCCTGCCCGCCCCGTCCCAGCCATGAATGGACTACAAATCCCAGAAGGCAACGCGCACCACGTCCATCTCACCTGACCCAGCGGTACCGCGAGCGGTACCGCTCGCTCCATCTCCAGAACTACAAGTCCCAGAGTGCTCCGCGTGCGACGCAACTTCACGAGGCCTTACGTGCCTAGAGCGGTTCCTCTCCGTGGCGCCCTACTGCCTTCGGTGCGAAGGTGGCTGCTGCGTACCGTCCTGAACCGCAGGAGCCGAGGTGAGCGCCGCGAAGACCCCCGACATTAAGAAGTGGTGTCCACCGCAGCCCCGCTAAGCCGGATACCCTCCCCCACCCCGAGGAGCAACCCTGCCTTCCGCCACGCGCCGCCCGTCTTCCGCGCCCGCGCAGAACCTCGCGGCTGTGCCCGCCTAAAGCCACGCCCATCCCCGCTGGGCCACGCCCTCAGAGACTCCTCCCCTGTCGCCCAGATCCCACCCGCAGGACCCCAAAACCCAATGATCCTTCAGCAGCCCTTGGAGCGAGGCCCCCAGGGTGGGGCCCAGCGCCTCCCGCGGGCCGCCTTGGGGGTGACTCGGGGCCTGGACACCAGGTGCGTGTAGGGGACCAGGGTGGGCCTGACCAAGGGCCGCAGGAGCTTTGGCTGGGTGCTCAGGGCTGGTCTGCAGGATGAACACGGGGTGGGACGAATCGGTGGGGCTTAGGCGTGAGCTGAGATGGTATTGGGGCTGCAGCTCAGGGTCGAGACTTCCGAGGTACGCTGCTGGATGGCCCAGGAGAGGGGGGACCGGCACCAGCTGAGACAGTAATGGGCTTGGGGCTCCTGGCTGATGCTGCAGGCTCAGGCGGGCCTATCCTTGGGAAGGGCCCAAGAGGGTGGGGTGCACCAGGCTCTCTTTTTTTCCCAGCTCCCCTCTCCGAGGAGCTGTGCCCATGAGCACCAAGCGGCGCCTGGAGGAGGAGCAGTGAGTTTGGGGGCAGGGAGGGACTCCCAACGAGATCTCTGTCACCTCTGGTCCCCAACAGGCTGCCTCCCGTCTCAATATCCCAGCCTGCCTCTCTCCCATCTCTCCCCAGGGAGCCTCTGCGCAAGCAGTTTCTATCAGAGGAGAACATGGCCACCCACTTCTCTCAACTCAGCCTGCACAATGACCACCCCTACTGCAGCCCCCCCATGGCCTTCCCCCAAGCCCTGCCCCCACTCAGGTAGGCTCCTCCACTGGCCAGGCCTTCTGCAGAATCACAGGCAGTCCTCGCAGCTGACCTCAGGCCCTGCCTCATCGTGCCATTTTTAGCTCTAGCTGACCTCTGGGTTGTTTCTCATCTTGGCTCTTTGGAAAGTGCTGGGAACCTAGGAGTCCCTGGGGACCTGGACCTGGTGGGAGGTGCTCAGCTAGGCCAGCCTTAGCCCCATGCCCTGACAGTCATTTCTTCTTCTAGAAGCCCTTGCTCTGAGCTGCTTCTCTGGCGCTACCCTGGCAGCCTCATCCCCGAGGCCCTCCGTCTGCTGAGGCTGGGGGACACCCCCAGTCCCCCCTACCCTGCAACCCCAGCTGGGGATATAACGGAGCTCTGAGTGCTGGTGGACAGTGCCCCTCCCACCTTCCTTCTTCCCCACAACAGAAGAGACCAGCAACTCCTGCAAAGGGACAAGGTTCCTCCCTCTCTCGCAGACCAGGCATCTGGGCACCAAGAGGGAAGCCTCAACCGAGGACACTGAGCCCAGCGGAGCTCTGGGATGGGAGGGGTGGGAGCATGGGAAGGGAGGCATCCCACCCCCAAGAAGAACTGAATAAAGATTGCTGAGCAAAGGAAGGCTTCAGTCTAGAACCTGGGGCTTTTGGGGATGGTGGAGAGGGCAGAGGTGCGGGATGCTGGGGTTTCTCCTCAAGATCTTCCCTGGAAAACTGTTAGGGCCAGCCAGGTCCTGGCCGGCTGAGTTCCAGGCATTGAGAATGTGTGAGTCAGAGCCTCACCCCCGCCCCCGCGGCTGGCTGACTCACTCCCTCCCTCCAGCTCAGGGGAGTCAGTCGGGGATCACTGCCTCTCCAAACCATTTAAAGTTAAAGATTCTTTTATTAATAAATTCTCCCTCCCCACCAAACTCTCCCCAAAATAAATATCTCCTCCCCTCTTTAGGGAGTTGGGGGGGTCGGTATCTTAGGGCCAGCCCCCTAGTGTTAAAAATAGGTCCCTAACCCCCCAGGGTGACCCCCTTGGTGGAATTTCAGGACATCTGAGTGAGTGGGGCCTAGTGTCAAGTCTGCCCCCCCAAGTCAGCCTGGCCCCCAGGGCCTCTAGGAAGGAGGACACCCCCCGCCCTGTGCAAATGCTGCAGTTCCTTAGTCAGTGTCAGCTGTTTTGTGTGAGCCAGTGTGAGGCTCCCTTTCTGTTCTGGGGCCAGAGGCAGGGCAACCAGACACCTTGGAAGGTTCCCCTGAACCCTGGGCCCAGGCCTCAGAGGTGATTCACCGCCCCCCACCCCCCTTGTGGTTGGAGGAGCTTGGCTCCTGCCGCGTCTGGGAGGCAGAGACTGGCTCTAGAATGGATGAATGAATGATGAGTGGGCGAGCCCCGGCTGGCAGGGGGCACATTGTCACTGGATCAGCGCCACAGCTGGGCAGCCCTCTCCGCCGGTCTCCTCTATGGGGGCTGCAAGATAAGAGGTGGGGTCGTCAGGGGCAGAGAAAAGGTCGAGTGCTGACAGGGCTGGGCAGGCCAGGGCGCACTTACTGGTGAACTTCTCTCTCCTGCGGCATCGTCTCCAGACCAGAAAGCCAGAAAGCAGCCCCAGCACGAAGGTCAGACTCAGAGCGCCCCCAAGGATGGGCCAAAGCAGCCGGAAGGGGGCAGGAGGTGCCGCAGCGCCTGGGGGCGGGACTCGGAGTCAGACCTCGCCCCTCTCCAGGCCAGCCCCGCCCCCTAAGACTGAGCCTTCAGCCTTCTCCCAACCGTGGCCTCCTCCCTGACCCGAGCCACCTTCCAACTCCCACCTCCTCCCGATTGACTTCCCCGATGCAAAGCTCTCGGCCCCGCTCTCCGCACCAGCCACCCTCTCTCCCAGTCTGGGGTCCGCTGGCCACTGGCCCTGCCCCCGACTCACAGCCCAGGCAGAAGTCGCTGTGCGGTCGCGCCCTGCAAGACGCGCAGTCCATGCACTTGTCCAGGTCCGCGCTCCAGGAACTGCCGCGGGAGCAGGGGGCGGCGCCTGGGGAGGGGGCCTCGGGTCAGAGGCTGGGGGCGGGACTCGGCTATTCTGGGGTCTGAGGTCAGGGTCGGCCGGCTCGAATAACGTGAGTCACTGGCGCCCTCCCCGCGCATTCCTCACAGGTGACCGCACGGCCCGACCGGGACACTGCAGCTCCGGCAGGGAGGGCGCAGCGCGGGACGCTGGGGGTGGGGGGGTCAGGTCCCCACAACCCCCCTGCCGCCGGCGGGTGACTCACTCCTGGGCACCGGGCCCGACCCCGGTCCCTCCCCCCGCATAGCTGGGCACTGAAGTCACCGGATGGAAGGGGGCACCCCACATGGTATAGAGGGCACAGACCCTAGTGCCTCTAGACGGCCTCCCCAACTCGTCGGTCACTGGGGCTAGTTAGACCCTGTACTGACCAGGCTGGGGGCGTGCCCCTTCCTAGACTAAACATCCCGCCCTCACTTACTTTCTCTCTCCACTTCGAAGTACTTTGGACTTTCGGAACCGAAGAACCCACCCCAACCCCAATTGGACGGTGGGAGAAACTGAGGCCCGGATTGTGAATGAAACCTGGAGAGTGATAGAAGTTCCCACAGCCGGCAGCGAGCTGTTAGAAGGCCACCTGAACACAGATACCCACATCCTCCTGTTCCCCCAGTTCCGCGCTGTTCTCCAGGCACCCAATCCGGCTGCCGAGCCCCGGCCCGTGGTTCTCCGACCCCCGAGTCCCGCGTACCTGGCGCTTGCTCCCCCGCCACGGAGCGCAGCAACGCCAGCCAGAGCCCCAGCACGAGGAGCCGCAGCAACCGGCGCAGCGAACCCCGAGCCATAGTGCACGTCCCGCGCCCGCCGCTGTCTGCGCCCGCCGCCGGCCGGCAGGGACCCACGGCCGCCGCCCCGCCCCCGCCCCCGCCTTCCGGGGCGGAGCTCTTGCCTCCGCCCGCCTTGAGTTCGGCTGCGGGACGCCCCGCCCCGCGGGGCCCGCTCAGTTCAGTCATTCATTCAACGAAGTCCTGGTGCGGGAGCTGCCAGGACCCCGCAGGGACGCAGACCCCTCCCTTGCCCAGCGGGTGATCTAGTCCAGCGCGCGTGGGGTGGGGAAATCAAAAATCAGACACGAGTGCTCGCTTCGGCATCTCATATAGAAATCAGACATGAACGGCCGGGCGCGGTGGCTCACGCCTTTAATCCTATCAACTTGGGAGGCTGAGGCAGGCGGATTAGGAGGTCAGGAGTTCGAGAGCAGCCTGACCAACGTGATGAAACGCCGTCTTTACTCAAAATACAAAAATTAGGCCGGGCGCAGTGGCTCAAGCCTGTAATTCCAGCACTTTGGGAGGCCGAGACGGGCGGATCACGAGGTCAGGAGATCGAGACCATCCTGGCTAACTCGGTGAAACCCCGTCTCTACTAAAAATACAAAAAACGGAGCCGCTGCCGTCGCCGTGACCCGCGGTAACCAGCGTGAGCTCGCCCGCCAGAAGAATATGAAAAAGCAGAGCGACTCGGTTAAGGGAAAGCGCCGAGATGAGGGGCTTTCTGCTGCCGCCCGCAAGCAGAGGGACTCGGAGATCATGCAGCAGAAGCAGAAAAAGGCAAACGAGAAGAAGGAGGAACCCAAGTAGCTTTGTGGCTTCGTGTCCAGCCCTCTTGCCCTTCGCCTGTGTGCCTGGAGCCAGTCCCACCACGCTCGCGTTTCCTCCTGTGGTGCTCACAGGTCCCAGCACCGATGGCATTCCCTTTGCCCTGAGTCAGCAGCGGGTCCCTTTTGTGCTTCCTTCCCCTCAGGTAGCCTCTCTCCCCCTGGGCCACTCCCGGGGGTGAGGGGGTTACCCCTTCCCAGTGTTTTTTATTCCTGTGGGGC
>NC_045450.1:2976595-3011267 GCF_002776525.5 Piliocolobus tephrosceles | reverse complement strand
CGACAGAGCGAGACTCCGTCTCAAAAAAAAAAAAAAAAAAAAAAAAGTACATATTTCCCTTCAAAGCGATTTCACTTTGAGAAACTTATTCTACACCTGATAGAAATGGCTTCAAACACTCTAACACTATTTCTGACATTAGGTACTTAATCTTTTTTTTTAAGACAGTCTCGCTCAGGCTGGAGTGCAGTGGCACGGTCTCGGCTCACTGCAACCTCTGCCTTGTGGTTCAAGCAATTCTCCTGCCTCAACCTCCCAAGTAGCTGGGATTAAAGGCATGGACCACCACACCCAGCTACTTTTTGTATTTTTAAAAGAAACAGGGTTTCACCATGTTGGCCAGGATGGTCTTGATGTCTTGACCTCATGATCCACCCACATTGGCCACCCAAAGTGCTGAGATTATAGGTGTGAGCCACCGTGCTGGCCACTAACTTTTTCACATAGCAGATTAGATTTGTATGTTTTTTTTTTTTTTTTTTTTTTTTTTGACAGTTTCCCTCTTGTTGCCCAAGCTGGAGTGCAATGATGCAATCTCGGCTCACTGCAACCTCTGCTTCCCGGGTTCAAGTGATTCTCCTGTGCCAGCCTCCCGAGTAGCTGGCATTACCAGTGCCTGCCACCACACCTGGCTAATTTTTTGTATTTTTAGCAGAAATGGGGTTTCATCATGTTAGCCAGGCTGGTCTCAAACTCCTGACCTCAGGTGATCTGCCCGCATTGGCCCAAAAGTGCTGGGATTGCAGGTGTGAGCAACCGCACCCGGCCTGTATGTTCTTCTATAGGGGGAAAACACAGTACTAACCATCACTTATCTCTCTCCCCTCTCAATACAACTTATATTTAGGGCCTTCCCCTTTCCTCTGCTGGTCACATCTATCTCTATCAGACATGCAATACACATTTATTTTACCCAATCTGCAGTTTAATGCTCATACTCATTGGTATTAACTTCTAGAAATCTATATGAGCACAGTGTATTAGTCCGTTCTCACACTACTATGAATACCTGAGACTGCGTAATTTATATAGAAAAAAGCAGTTTTGTGTGTTGGTTTGTTTGTTTGTTTTGAGACAGACTCTCACTCTTGTCATCAAGGCTGGAGCACAATAGCGCGATCTCAGCTCACTGCAACCTCTGCTTCCCGGGTTCAACCAATTCTCGTGCCTCAGCCTCCTGAGCAGCTGGGTCTACAGGCTCGCACCACCATGACCGACTAATTATTTTATTTTTAGTAGAGACAGGGTTTCGCCATGTGGGCCAGGCTGGTCTGGAACTCCTGACCTCAAGTGATCTGCCAACCTTGGCCTCCCAAACTGCTGGGATTACAGGCGTGAGCCGCCGCGCCCAGCCAAGAAAAGAGGTCTAAATTTACTCACAGTTCTGCGTGGTTGGGGATGCCCCAGGAAACCTCCAGTCATGGAGGAAGGTACCACTTCACACAGGCAGCAAAAGACAGAATGAGTGTGAGCAAGGCAAATGCCAAACGCTCATAAAACAGTCAGATCTTGTGAGAACTCACTATCAGAACAGCACGGGGTTGGGGGGAACCACTCCCACGACTCAATTCCCTCCCAGTGAGCCCCTCCCAGGACACCTGGGGATTACAAGAACTGTAATTCAAGATAACATTTGGGTGCAGACACAGCCAAACAATATCAAACAGAAAGAACAGACTTTTTTCCTTAGACTCTTATTTTTATTAATCTACTCATCATTGCCATTATCAAAGCTATCACCTGCTCAGTGCCTCTTATATACCAAGCATGGCATAACTCACTTTGTGCTCTCACAATCTATGAATATGGATTAGCCCCAGAGACGTCAAGAGACCCAAGGAAGGTCCTACCACAATACAAGGGCCTGTATGACTCCAAGGCTTATACAAATATTGCTTGTGTAACAGATTACTAAACAGTAACAAATACTAATAAATTATTCAAAAACCATTTTCTATTTCTAGAAACCTACATCATTTATATGACATCACAGACTCTGCCATGCAGTGGTATCAACAGCCTCATAATTATCCAGTTTAGCAACAGAAACAGTTTTCCCTCTTACCTGCAGTAGAGTCAACATTCTCCCAGGCAGCTGCTCCACCAAGCACATCATCCACTTCTTTCAGTTTTGGGTACTTCCGATTTGTTACCTAACAAAAACAACCCTTCAGACTCCAGGTAACTGAATAGCGCAAACCTGGACTGCCAAACCTCAAATTTCAGGATTATATAAGAGTTAACTGCCGGGCACGGTGGCTCAAGCCTGTAATCCCAGCACTTTGGGAGGCCGAGACGGGCAGATCACGAGGTCAGGGGATCGAGACCATCCTGGCTAACAGGGTGAAACCCCGTCTCTACTAAAAAATACAAAAACCTAGCGGGGCGAGGTGGCGGGCGCCTGTAATCCCAGCTACTGGGGAGGCTAGAGGCAGGAGAATGGTGTAAACCCGGGAGGCGGAGCTTGCAGTGAGCTGAGATCTGGCCACTGCACTCCAGCCTGGGTGACAGAGCGAGACTCCGTCTCAAAAAAAAAAAAAAAAAAAAGAGTTCACTCTTCCCATAGTTTCCAACTCCAAACTCCCACAACACAGTACAAAATGGAGTAGCATCCAAACATTAAGACTGAGGTAGCACCAACATATTCTAACTTCTAAAAAGTAAAGGTATTCTGGCCAGGTGTCGTGGCTCATGCCTATAATCCCAGCACTTTGGGAGACCAAGGCAAGTGGATCACCTGAGGTCAGGAGTTCGAGACCAGCCTGGCCAGCGTGGTGAAACCCCATCTTTACCAAAACTACAAAAATTAGCCGGGGTGGTGGCAGGAGCCTGTAATCCCAGCTACTCAGGAAGCTAAGGCAGAAGAATTGCTTGAACCTGGGAGGCAGAGGTGGCAGTGAGCCGAGATTGCGCCATTGCACTCCAGCCTGGGAAGCAAAGCCAGACTATTTCTCAAAAAAAAAAAAAAAAAAAAAAAAAAAGCTGGGCGCGGTGGCTCACGCCTGTAATCCCAGCACTTTGGGAGGCCGAGGCGGGTGGATCACAAGGTCAGGAGATTGAGACCATCCTGGCTAACACGGTGAAACCCCGTCTCTACTAAAAATACTAAAAATTAGCCGGGCATGGTGGTGGGCGCCTGTAGTCCCAGCTACTCCGGAGGCTGAGGCAGGAGAATGGCGTGAACACGGGAGGCAGAGCTTGCAGTGAACCGAGATGGCGCCACTGCACTCCAGCCTGGGCGACAGAGCGAGATTCCGTCTCAAAAAAAAGTAAAAGTATTCTAAAAAGCATCAAAGGAAAACAACCAGTTATAATACAGCATGTATCATCTGCTTACTGAACACCTACTATATTCTAGGTTTCATTTTAGTTCAGAATATAACATAGAAGGGAACAAAACAGAGAAAAACTCTGCCCTCCTAGACCTTAGGTCCTACTTTTTTTTTCTTTTTTTTGAAACGGAGTTTCACTCTTGTTGCCCAGGCTGGAGTGCAGTGGTGCGATCTTGGCTCACTGAAACCTCCGCCGCCCGGGTTCAAGCGATTCTCCTGCCTCGGTCTCCCGAATAGCTGGGATTACAGGCGCCTGCCACCATGCCCGGCTAATTTTTGTATTTTTAGTAGAGATGGGGTTTCATCATGTCAGTCAGGCTGGTCTCGAAGTCCTAACCTCAGGTGATACACCTGCCTTGGCCTCCCAAAGTGCTGGAATTACAGGCGTGAGCCACCATGCCCGGCCAGGTCCTACTATTAATAAACAAAGCACACGATACATTATATTCGAAGGTAATAAGCCCTATGGAAACAATTACAAAGGGAAGGAGGATACATTGGACAGAGGGGCTGCAATTTAAAATACGGTAAAGACAAGACCAATGAGTAAGGTGGCTATCTAGGGGAAGAGCGAACTTAGCAACAATAAGTGCAAAGGCCCTGCGAGCGCCATGTGCACGATGAGAGATCGTCCAGGAGGCTGGTGTTGATGGGGCAAAGGGCAATAGCACTTGAAATCGGAGAAGCAAGTCGGGGAGGGGGTCAGTGTCAGAATATGGTAGGCCCTGGGAGAACTCCGGCTTTTCGTCTGCATGAGCTGGGGAACGGCCGAAGGTTTCTGCGCACAGCACGGACCTATGTGCCTCAGCTTTAAGGGAATCACCGTGGCCGCTGCTGTGAACGCAGAGGAGGGCGCAAGCGTGGGAGCAGGAACCCAAGGAGGCGGGAAACGATGGGGCTTTCTGAATGTATTGGAGCCCACAGAAGGAGCCCACAGATCTGCTGCAGACCGGAAGGGGGCGCGAGAAACGGCGGACAGAGGCAGACGCCGGGGCTGGCGGCGATGGCGCAGCAGTCGGAGGAAGGGGAAGGCCTGCGAGAGCCGCCCGCGGCCCAGCGCCGGCCTTCGGGTCCCACCTTGCGGGTGATGTTGTGCACGTAGGGGCACGTGTTGCAGGCGAAGCGGTGGCAGCGTTGTCCCTCCTCCACGATCAGCCCGTTCCCGCAGCCGGGGCAGAACAGCAGCATGGTCCGGAACTCCGCAGGCGCCGGCCACCGTCAGCTCCCACTGCCGCTCAGCGCCGACGCGCCGCCCGCCTCGAGCTTACATTGGTCCTGGCAGCCGCCTCGCCCCGCCCACCAACCAATAGACAGGGCGATTCTGCGCTCTCAGCCCTGCTGCTGGCTGTCTCGCACTTGTCATTGGCCACTGCAGCCGCCCCACCCCTCGGCGCACCAATGGCTGGGCGGCCTCGCTGGGACTGCCGCAGTTCCCGCGCGTGCGCGCTGGGCCTCCCTAGTGCGGACTGGCAGTGCCGGAAGAGACCGGCTGAGAGGTGCGGCCCTGGAGGAGACGGAGGCCGCGGGTGGGCCCGAGGCGCAAGAGGAAGATGAGGACGAAGAAGAGGCGCTGCCGCACTCCGAGGCCATGGACGTGTTCCAGGAGGGTCTGGCTATGGTGGTGCAGGACCCGCTGCTCTGCGATCTGCCGATCCAGGTGTGTGCGGGCGGGGGCCGGTGGGCGGGAGTCGTTACCGGGGGGCCGGGCGTCCGGGCGCCCGGGCGCCCACAGCCTCTGAAGGTGCTGGTGGGAGGCTGCGGCCCAAGGCTGAGGAAGGCGCCTCTGGGCGTAAACAAGGGTCTTTACCTTGGCTGGGCTCACTCGCCTGCGGCGCGCAGTTTAAAGAGGAACCAAAAACCTCATTAGTGAGTGACATTAAATAACATTTTAATGTAATTGTATTTAGGGGGCTGGGGGGACAGGGTCTTGCTCTGTCGCCCAGGCTGCAGTGCAGTGGCGCGATCTTGGCTTACTGCAGCCTGCACCTCCGGAGCTCAAGCCATCCTCCCACCTCAGCCTCCCGAGTAATTGGGACCACAGGTGCGCGCTACCACACCCGGCTAATTTTTAAATTTTTGGTACAGAGGGAGTCCCACTATGTTGCCCAGGCTGGTGTCAAACTCCTGGGCTCAGGCGATCCTCCTACCTCAGCCTCCCAAAAAGCTGGGATTATAGGTGTGAGCCACCCACTCGGCCTGTAATAGCTGTAAAAGTCAAAGTTGATGCAAAAAAAAAAAAGAGCCTACGGTAAACGAAAAAACTTAGTTCCATTTGCCTCAAGCGTCAATATGCTTTGGCACAATACTTTTTATTTATTTATTTATTTATTTATTTATTTATTTATTTGAGACTGAGTCTTGATTTGTCACCAAGCTGGAGTGTAGCGGTGCCATCTCGGCTCACTGCGACCTCCCACTCCGGGGTTCACTACAGGGACGCGCCACAACGCCCGGCTAATTTTTTGTATTTTAGTGGAGACGGGATTTCACCACGTTGGCCAGGACGGTCTCGATCTCCTGATCTAGTGATCCGCTGGCCTCGGCCTCCCAAAGTGCTGGGATTAGAGGCGTGAACCACCGCGCCCGGCCAATTTTAAATGTTTTATATTTTGCTCATCATGGATATTTTAATTGCCTTGTATTTCTTAAATGTTGTATTACAATATTTGTTATTACCGTTTTTTGTGCACACCTGCCTTACTCAGTCCTGGGCCCTGGCCTGGGTCCTGATGATCAGGGATACTCAGGGTGAGCTGACAGGCCCCCACCCACCCCTGGGGACGGATCCTCATGTGAGTTTATTCTCTTGCCTGTTTTTTAGCACCTCTTTCACCCAGAGACTCTGTCCACTTTGGACATTAAAATGTGAGTGGAACATGAGATTGGGGCTCTGATGAATTGGGAAACCCTAACATATATGCAAGCACCCTTCCTTGCCCTTCGTAAAACGGAGCACCACTTTTTGGCCACTATCAGCTTGTTCTTTGTTGTTGTTCAAGGTGGTAAAGACAGCCAGGGTTCCCACTTCTGCCCTTGGTCTTTCCTAGGTGACTTTGGAAGAAGTCAACTCCCAAATAGCCCTAGAATATGGCCAGGCAATGACGGTCCGAGTGTGCAAGATGGATGGAGAAGTAATGCGTAAGTGTGCCCTCCTCCCTTCAGGTTATGTGGTCCAGGCTTTCACAGCAGCAAAATGGAACAGTGCTGGTCAGTCTGCTCAGAAACTCACAGGCCATGACCAGGGGTACTGGGGCAACCACAAACCTGCCCTGTGCACAGAGCTTCCGGGTTCCCTTCCTGCCATCGGAGGCTATGGCTTTGGGTTCTCACTGTGGCTCTTCTCCCATCTGTGTCCGTGGTTGCAGCTGTGGTTGTAGTGCAGAGTGCCACAGTCCTGGACCTGAAGAAGGCCATCCAGAGATACGTGCAGCTCAAGCAGGAGCGTGAAGGGGGCATTCAGCACATCAGCTGGTAAGTGGAACAGTCCCTTCATTGTAGCCCTTCCTGGGGCTAGTGCTGTTCTCGGCACTGTCACCAGGCACCACCTGGAAACAGCTCTCAACTCTGCATGAGTACAGCACCACTGAAGTCACGAGCTCCCTGTCACAAGAGTTCAGACAGTGGAGGTCCTTCTGTGCCTGGGACTCCTGCCTCGGCCATCCCTAACATTCTGCTTTCATCGCCATCACCCCATCCAAGCTGCCGGATATCCTCACTTGGGGACCCCGTCGGGCATTTCCAGTGTGTCTGAAGTGGCCTCCCTAGTTATGGATGGTACGCCTGTACTGGCTACCATCCCCTTCTCACTTGGGTGCTGGCACCCCTCGCTCTCCCACTGGATCAACTGTCCTGTTCACTGAGTCTCAACACTGTCCGCTATTGCATTAGCAAGGTGTGTTTGGCCAAGCCGCCCCATACAGCCCTCTGAGAGCAGAGCCTCCTTGCAGCTGCCTCAGAGCCAATTTGCACATTGTACAGAACAGCCCAGGTAGGGAGGACAGCTGCCCCAGGTCCCATAGGGCTGAATGCCTCAAGCCCACGCCATGCACAGCCACTCAGCTCACCCTGCTCAGGGCGTGTGGTTTACCTGCGTTCCCCTCTCGCAGGTCTTATGTGTGGAGGACGTACCATCTGACCTCTGCAGGAGAGAAACTCACAGAAGATAAAAAGAAGCTCCGAGAGTAAGTGCCGGCCACATCTTGAACTGTAGGGGACAGTTGTTCTGTTGCCTCTTAGTCCCCAGTGCTCTGCCCGAGGGCTGCGGCTCCCTCTCTGGAGGTAACACCGTCTTCCAAGGAGCTTCCTTGGGGCCCTCCCCACTAGGAGAATGGCAGGCAGAGGGCACTGGAGGGGCCTTGCTGCTTCCCACCAGTGGCAGCTTAGGGCTACACAGTGCCAGGAGGGAGACATCAGAGTGGGCATGGAGGCGAAAAGCTGTGACTCTATCTGACACTCAGGTCCCTGCCCCAGGGACGTGAGACTCAGAGTGCTTCTGGGCCTGTGAGAGGATGGCCACTGGCACTTCCCAGCCTTCCCAGAGGCCACAGGCCTCCCCTCTGTTGTTTCTTCGTGGCCCCCACAAGCCTCAGGAGGGGAGTCCCAGAGGTGACCTTCTGTAGCGCAGGTGCTTTATGCCTCTCCTTCTTTTTCAGCTATGGCATCCGGAATCGAGATGAGGTTTCCTTCATCAAAAAGCTGAGGCAGAAGTGAACCTCCAGACTGGACAGCTCTCTCTATCACCGGCGGCTGAGCTTCTTCCAGCAGGGTCGGATCCTCGAGTCACTGTACCTCTTTCACAGAAAGGCACCCAACAGGAACGGTCAGCATGAACCTGGGGGCCCTCAGGACTAGGACAGGGTGTGCCAGTGCTCCCTGCTTTCATGTACTTGGCCTGAGACTGACCTCTCCTTGGGTCCAAAGACCCTAGTCACATGGCAGAGCCACGGCCTGGCCCTGTGTATAAAATAAACCTGTGTGCTTCTTAGTTTGAAAAGTCAAAAGCCACAGTACCCTGGGTAGCAAAGACTGAGGTTGCCCCATCACAGAGGTGAGTTAAGGGGAGAGAATGGGTACAGGTGAGTCCTATAGTCCAAGATGTCACACCACCAAAGCCTTGTGGCCACACCACTCCCCAAACCACACCACTGTGTTACCATGATCTCCACAGCAAGGAGGAAATAAAAGCAGAGTGGCTTTAGGGTCTGCGTCCTGGAGCTCACGGTGGCAGCGAGCACAGCACGGCTATGTGTGGGCCCTCCGGCCTCAGCCTTTAGGGTTCGCCTGCAGCAGTGCCTTCAGCAGATTCAGTGGACAGGGAGGTGGTGCGGAGTGGAAATTGGAGCTGCTGAGGGTAGGGGGCGGGGTGTTTCCCAGCACGTGGGGAGGGTGTGACAGCACATCTCTAGGTCCTTGTCCCAGCGTCGGCTACCAGCCACTCTTAGGAGAAAGAGCAAGGTGCACGTGCCTGGCTGAAGGATTTCACTGGGAAGCAAAAGAGCCTGTGACTGTATCAGACACTCAGTTCCCTGCCCAGTGAGTTGGCTGCAAGGGGCCTGCAGGACCTCCCTCCACAGCTCCCAGCCAGAAACAAAGAAGGAAGGGGAAGCCCTGGTCAAGTTAATGGCAGCTAAAACGCTCCCAGTCCATTTATTGGCCACATGAGGTGGTCGTCAAGAAACAAGTTAGAAGGTTATCACAGGAAGTAGTATAATAAATGCCCGGCAGTACGAGGGGTTCAACAGAAGTGAACAAGGCACAAGAAAGAGGTGTGTGTTCAGGAAACAGGCCAGTCCCCACATGGAGCAGGTGACTCCTGTAGGCCTGTGAGGCTCCGGGTTGTCGTGTCTGGCTCTGGCCTGCTGGAGCACACGACCCTGGAGCCCACAGCCAGCTCAGTGGAGCTGAGCATCCAGTTCGTACTTCTCGCAGAACTTGTCAGTGAAGGGGATGCAGGTGAGGAACTCGCACCACTCACAGCGGACAGGATAGAAGTAGAAGAGGACCACCAGGCCAGCCAGGAGGCCCAGAAAGACCACCTGAAAGACGATGATCTGGCAGCGTTTCCGGTACAGGTCGAACTTGCCAAAGCTGATGTAGGGCAAGAAGGCGAAGGAGAGGAAGAGGCCACTGATGAACCCTGAGATGTGGGCAAAGTTGTCGATCCAGGGCAGCAGTCCAAAGGTGAAGAGGAAGAGCACCACGGCCAGCAGCTTGAAGAAGGCCCGCCAGGGCCGCGCCAGGATCTGCCAGCTCTGGAAGAGCTCCACAAAGAGGCAGGCCAGGATGCCAAACTGGGAGCCAGCCGGACCCACCTGGGGGATGGTTGGGGTAGCTATAAGGCTGTGGGGCTGGGCAGGCCCCCTGGACCCCAGGCCTCATCTTTGTGCCCCACTTCCCATGGCCCAGAGCATATTGGGACCGAGGATCCAACTGGAGATGCTCCCAGACAGTGCTCCATACGGACAGGTTCACAGCAGACTGCAGGTGCACACGGAGGACCCCCACCCTGAGGGCCGGCCTTACCTCTGCTCGGTACGGCAGGAAGATGGCACTGGCCAGGTTGCCGGTGACACCACTCAGCAGGTAGATGATGGCTATGCGGTGCCAGCCTGCCAGCTTCTCCAGGTCCCGCAGGACGGTCATCTGGAAGCAGATGGACACCAGGCAGTGCAGGATCCTGTAGTCAGTGGCAGGTGGGGGTTGGGAGACATTCAGCAGGGAAGTGACCTCCCTGCCACCCCCAGCCAGCCAATCCTGGGGACCCCGAGTCCCCCCACCCAGCCCACGGTGTCACTTGCCCGGCGTGCAGGAAGAGGGACAGCCACAGGCGGTAGAACTGGTCAGGCACCTCGGGGTTGAGGAAAGGCAGGAGCCCACACACATCATCCATGCAGTGCACCTGTGCAGAGCAGCCTATCAGCACTCACAGCAGCTGGGGGAGGGGAAAGACGGACACTCCGGACACCTACCTGAGAGCAGAGCGTGGCCTCCTCATGGAAGTAGCCCCTCATGAAGTCACAGTACTCCCGGGAGGTGATCTCACACCTAGAAAGGCAGGCCAGGGTTTGGAGGCTGCTGCCTTGCCGAGGGGGATTGCTGACATCCAGGGAAAGTGCAGCTGCACCGACCCACCTTTGTTGGCCCCGAAGAAGTCCAGACCCCCTCTGACCCCACACCCTTGGTATACTGGGTTATTTCAGGGTTTAGTCAGGGAGAAGGCACAGCCCTAGGGCGATGCTCTGAGCCCGGCGACCGGCTGCACTCGCTCACACGCACACCTACCTGCCCTTGGTGCCAATGCAGCAGGGCCGTCCTGTGATGACACAGTCCATATGGGGGTGGTTAGTGTGGTTCCCGGCGCTTTTTTTGGTGCAGATCTGGGTCACAAATGGGGACGAGCTGGGTCAGGGCCTCCCCCAGCCTTTGGCCCCACACCATGTTTGGGGGTAGAAGCAAAGATGGGCGGGCTCATGAAGTAGAAAATGGTGTGGCTTCCTTGACTTCAAGCAGCCACCACGCTCTGAGTCTCTATCACACTGGAATAATGTCACTTGACCTTTCAAGTCTCCATCTAGTTCTCTCGATCTACTTGCTCAGAGGGGCGGGCGTTGGTTGATGGACAGGCTGTGCAAGGGCCAGGTGCACAGCATCTGAAAACGTGAGGTGGTCCCATGATGGGAATCTCTGGCATCACCAATGGGTGGGGTGCGGCATTCTCCCCCACATGACAAGGAGGACTCCCTAACAGCCCCCACGGCAGCTCACCGGCCACTTGGTGATGTCTTCTGGCCACTCATGGGGGTCTTCAGAGGAGGGCTCATCACATACCCTGCACAAGCCAAGCATGTGGTCAGGCCCTGCTTCCAGCCCCTAGCATTGGCACCCTTCCAGCTAAGTCCCCAACAAGGGGAGCCCCTACACCCCCTGCACCACAGCCCCTGGGGAAGGTGCGGACAAAGGCAGGTGAGAGAGCTGCCGGCAGGACTAACCTGGGATCCTGGTGGCAGACAGACCCAAACTGTCTCTTGTGGCCGGCAAGCTCTGGGGTCCTGGGATGGATGGGCCACTTCACCCACACTGCCAGCGTGGACTGTGGGAGGGGCACACAGGGTCAGGTCCAGTTGGGTGAGGGCAATGAGGGGCACTCAGGGAGTCAGGAGTCAAAGGCAAAACCACTGAGCTCTTCCCTCCGCTTCTACAAGTCACCCCCACTCTTGAGATACACATGCATGTTGGAAAAGACTCTTACAAGGAGTTCAACAGCGTCATTCCTGTTAGCGGAAAATGAGAAACAACCTCTGTCCTAAATCAGGGAACTGGTATGGACCAGGGCATCTCCATACAAGATGATGTGATTAAAGTTTGGATGAATCTTTTTCAAAAAATTGCTTAGTGGAAAAGAGGCCAATACCACTTATGTAAGCTTTAAGACACGTGCTTGAAGAGTACCCCCAAATCAAAAGACCAAATCAGATGATGGTCTATGGAGCCAGGAGCTGGAGATGGGGGAGGGTGGGGATAAGGAGGACTGAATATGACAAGAAAGGCCCTGCACAGAAGGACGGCGAGATGTGCCAGGAACGAGGGCGAAGGATCACTCTGCTGAGTCTATCTGAGGTCTGAAGTAAAGAGCGAACACGAGGCAGACGAGGGTGGGAGTCCAGGGCGGACACGCACCGAGCACTCCTCCTCCGAGGTCTGCACGCAGCCGGACCTGTCGTTGCGCACGCAGCAGGCCGAGTGCTTCTCGCGCTCACGAGCTGAGCGAATGAAGCTGTGCACCTGCGGGTCCTGGCGCATGCAGGGCGAAAACTTGGCGCCCAGGTGGATGAGGGCCTCCTGCGGGCAAGGGTGACAGGCAGCTTCAGTCCGGGCCTCCTGCCCGCCGGGCACCTCCACGTCCCGCCCCCGCCGGCCCCGCCCCAGCCCTGCCCTCACCGAGCTGGGCCCGATCCAGAAGTTCTCCTGCTGCACGTACTTGACGTTCTCGTAGACCCCGCGGTTCCGCAGCACCTGGGAGGTGGGGGAGCGGGATCAGACGGCCCGACTCGGGCCCTCTCCTCCCAGAGCGGGGCGGGAGGGGGTCCCGTGCCCAGACTCCACTCGTCTGGGCCCGGTAAAGGCACAGGGGCTCACCGAGTCCACCGTTTCATGCTGCGAGAAGCCCACTGGCGCGATGCCATAGATGCACACGGCTAGAATGGTGACGAGCGAGTGCACGAAGGTGAGCCAGTAGGTGAAGAAGGGCCTGCGGGGTGGAGCGTCAGCGGCGGCCTCATCCCCAACCCGGAGCCCCACCCGGCCCCAGGAGCCTCCATCCCAACCCAGGCCTTGCCCGCCACGCCTACCTGTGGTCGTCCATGTCCTCGATCTGGCGCTTGACAAAGCTGTCGATGCGCTTGCGGTAGGTGCGGTTGGTGAGCCGTCCCACCATGCCCAGCCCGTACGGCCGCTTCTCCCGGGCGAAGAGCTTGCGCACGGGCACCGCGATGCGCTGGCCCCGCCGCGGCCCGGCTGTGCTCACCACCTCCTGTCGGAGCCGCACCTTGGGCTGCGGGGCTGCGGCGCCCTCCTTCTGCTTCCGCCAGCCTCGCTCCAGGGGCCTGGAGGGAGTCGGCGTTCATCTCCCGCCGCAGCCCCCCAAGCTGCTGCCGTCCCTCCCGGGGGTACCAGGGCACCCTGTCTCTATCCTGGTGAAGATGCTGGGCAACTTGCCCAGCATCTGCCTCCTCCTTGCCCCCAACACCGCGCGCCTCCGGGGATGGCAGGGAATCAGAACCGGGGCCCACTGAGTTCTGCAACTCAGCAAGTATCACCTCTGTCACCTCCAGCTCCCCGCTGGATTCTGTCCAGCCCCTGGGCTCTAAGATTGCTGTCCCATTCCACAGGCAAGCCATGAGGCTGGGCCATGCCCAGCCCTGGGTCTCCCACGCCCGGTGGCCAGTGAGTTCCCAGTCCATCCGTCCATGAGGCTAGCCCCTTCCGTCGCCCACGGAGGTGAATGCGATACCCGCTCAGCTGCTCCTGAGGGGCCCCCGGGTCTGTCTCTGGCCCCCTTCCCTGCCTGCCGCACTCACAGCATCAGATGGCTACGCTCAAGCTCGCTGCGGTCCAGGGCCCCGCCGGTGAGGTCCGCCTGCTCCGGTGCCCTCTCCCAGTCCTTCAGTGCTGCCTCCGATGGGGATTCAAAAACTTCGTCCGGGTATGTGGAGAGCTCCTCATGGAGGATACCTTCCTGAGCAAACACATGAGGTCAGGGTGGACGCAGGGATGAAGGGAACGGGGAGGCGGGCGACGCCCTGGGCGCTTCTTACCCGGGCAAAGAAGGACGTGTCCAGCTCATCCGGGAAATCAGTTGTGTCCTCCTCCAGAAAGCTAGCTGGAGTGAAGCTTCGGCGCTGTGCCCGGCGCAAGGTGCCATCCCTAACAGAGCGGCCCTGGGGAGGGGAAGTGAGCATGAGACCCGGCTGCTGGCTCGGCCCCCACCCCCACCTTTCACCCCTGCACCCACTTTCATCAGTGCTGCAGCCGCCCGGAAGCTCATCTTGGCCACCGACTCTCGCTTGCGCCGCCGCGGGAGACGGTGGAAACCGGAGCGGGAGCTGGAGAAGGAGCAGAGGGAGGCAGCACCCGGTGTGACGGGAGTGTGAGGGGCACTCAGGCCTTCTGCAGTGTCATCTGCCACACGGAAGGCTCGGCCACGGGCCAGGGGGTCTATGATCTGGAGGAGGGGAGGAGATGCTGGAGTCAGGGCCATGGGGGCTCCTAGCCCACCCAGACACACAGAGGCCTTGCACAGATAGTGTGACTGCTGCTCCTGACTCCTCATGGGCCCCTGGACAGCTGTACGGGCACCACTCCCACCCCACAGCACCTAGAGGTCCCGCCTGGAATGCTTCCCCATCCAGACACGGGTCCCCTCGTGCAATCCCAAGACCATGTCCCCATCCCAAGGTACCCCTTCCCAGAGACTGTTTCAGGTGCCTTCAAGGGCAGGCTGTCTGACCGCCCTTCCAGACTGTGAACTCCCAAAGAGTCTCTTCTGCTCAGGCTAGCTGTGTCTGCAGCCCCAGCCCCTGGGAGCAGAAGGAGGGGCCTGCAGGAGGCAGCAAGAGGCAGGCATACCTTCTGCATGCCCAGCTGGCATGGCCCCACATAGAGTGGGGGTGGCGTCTCGGTGCTGGTCAGTGACACGTTGTCCTGGCTGGGCAGATCCAGCTCCCGGAGGACCTGGGGCTTCAGCTTTCCGTAGCGCTGGCTGCAGTGACGGATGCTCTTGCGCTGCCACTTCTGGGTGCTGTCACTGTCCTTGCTCACTCCAAACCAGTCAGCGGTCCCCCTGGCATGGCAGGGACTCAGCAAGGGGCAGCCAGATCACCCCCTCCCAGGCAGGGGACTTCAAAGGCCCTCCTCTGGGGCGGCATGCCCTGTCCCAGGCCTGCAGTCACTCCAGGGGCCAGGGTCTGGGTGGGCAAGGTCTAATAAGAGGATGAGTGGGTTCCAGCCACCCCCTGAACTGTTAGCCAACTTCAAGATCCCACTAGACCACAGCTGGCAGGCTCTGCCCAGCTGAGTGCTTCATAGAGGCCCTAACCCCACCATCCCTGAGGGGCAGTTGAGGGGAGACACTGAGTCCAGAGAGGGAGCTGAGAGCTCAGCCCAAGAGAGCTTGGCCCCAGGACACCACAGGGCTCAGACAGCAGGTGCTTACAGGCCCAGGCAGGCTGTCCACAGCACTTGGACATGCAAACAAAACACTGCCAGCACCTGCCGTTAGGAGCCGCAGGGAATGCCAACCACGCTGGCAGCTCCCAAGAGGCCACATGCCAAGTACATGCCAGAAAACACCAACACACTCATGACCTGTATGAGATACCTGAGCAGGGACCAAGACAGAGACTGGCGCTGTGGGCAGGCCGTGCGGGCAGCCCAGGGACCCACGAGGGGCAGAGTGTGGACACGGCCGAAGCGTACTTGTCGGCTGCCAAGAGGCCAGAGCATCCGGGTGGTGGAGACAGAGAAGGAGAGAGTGAGTGCTGAAGAGAAGGGAGTGGAGCAGGGCGGTGGGGTGAGAGCGGTCAGTCTCCAGAACAGGAGGAGGGCAAGGGGATGTGGGGACCAAGACGGAGGAGGAAGCTGAGACAGGAGGGCCCCTTGTCCTCATTCCCATCCTCAGTGTGCCTGCCTCTGCCCCGCCAGCCCCCAGCGCCCACCCCATGGAGCAGCTGGGAAGTGCTGGTACCTGCGGATGGTCTGGGTGATGGACGCCTGGCGCTGCAGCAGCGACCGCCGGAGCTCATGGTGGGGCGAAGAGATGTGGGCTGTCTCGGCTGGCATACTCACACTCCTCAGGAAAGCCTGTCGCCTCAGGGGCTGGGCAATAGGGTCATGGTGAGGGTACTGGACAGGGGGCACCCACAGTCCCTGCTGGCCAGGGCCTACCTGCAGGAAGCTGGGCTCTTCTGCTGTTGGGGGCACCGCAGAGGGAATGTCCAGCTTTAGCCAGGGGGGCTTCTTGCGCTGCAGGCTGCTCGTGCTGTCCCTGCGGGCCTCACTCATGGTTCCCGGCAGAGCAAGGCAGGCCTGCAGGGCGTGGTGTGTTATTCAATAATGACAACGCTGACAGCTGAAGATTCACTGTGCCCAGACCCAGGAGGGAGCAGCAGTGATAAGCCCAACTGTGGTGCTCCTGTCCTCCACTGTCAGAGCCCTACTATGTGCTCAGCACTGACTTGCTCTCTGCCTGCCTTGTTCATCCCAACAGACAGTGCTGGGCACATCCTACGTCCTCAGAAAACGTTAAGTCCATGGGACAGCTATCTGAGCACCCACTGTGATCAGGATAGGGCTCTAGGTGCTCCAGGCACATTGGTGGAGAAACGAGACAAAATCCTTGCCCTCCGGGAGCTTGCAGTCTAGACAATAAACTTTTTACATAAGTGAATGTACCGGTTAAAAGATGCTAAGCGTGATGGGGGAAAGAAAACAAACTAGGGTTGCTTGACAGGGGGCAGCGAGGCCTCACTGTGGAGTGACAGCTGAGCAAAGGGTTGAAGGAGGGGAGTGAGCACAGCTGGGGTTCCAGGGGTTTCCACACACAAGGAACAGCCGATGTGAGGTCTTACTGACATGGGGCTCACCCTAGTCTGTGCCCAGGGCAAATCTCAGACCTGTCTTACCCAGGCCTCACCCTCTTACCCACCAAAACTTCCACTCCAGAGACAAAGGGCCCACTATGCACACGACAGCCTGTAAGGGGTGTGTGATCGGCCCACTGCATAGTGTCACCACATTCAGGAAAGATGGTGACAGAGCAGCAGCTGGTGGCCCAGGCTCCCTTTCACACAAATGACTTTCCAGAGACCACCTGGCCGCAGATGCCAGAGTGACCACCAGGTGGCAGCAGGTGCCCAGAAACAGCAGTGACGCTGCCCGGTGCTGGGGCTGCCGGGCATTGCGTGGTCAGCTCCACCATGGGCATCCCAGGCACCGGGCCAGAGCCCAGGGCAAGGCCCCAGAGCAGAGAGGCCAGGGTTCGATTCTGGCCACTACTGCCTGGCCACGTGACTGACTCCATTTCCCCCTTACACCTTCCCGGCAGACCTGCAGCTGTCCCCAACCCAGGGGGACCACACGGGGATTCCAGTGGAGACCCAAGTTGAGAAGGGCCCCTGAGCATGACATGAGAGATAGCAGGGGGCTGGCCAGAGCTTCCTGAAGCAGTTTTGGACAGAAAACCCCAAATTCCTCAGCCTCTTTAAAGAGCTGCAGCCTCTGACAGGCTCGGAGCTGCAGGGTCTGCAACCCACCCACTAAGGCCCCAGAAATGGCTTTCACTCACAGGTCTCACTCTCAGCTGCTTGAAGGAAAGTCCCACCTATGCGGTACAAATAGGGAAACTGAGGCCAGGAGAACACAGGCTTGCCTTGCTCAAGGTCATATATGGAGGGTAGCACAACTAGAGACAGCGCAGGGTGCTGCTCACAGCTCCTGATGGTCTTATGCCAACCAGGGACAGGCCTGGGACAGAGCTCACGGCTTCTCCCGACCCTGCACTACCAGGGAAAGGCTGGGAATGCTGCTCACAGCTCCTACGGGTCCTACACGGACCAGGACACAGGTGGGGGGGGTCCTTCCGCGATGCCTTCTGCTGGCTCTTATCCTACCCCTCGCACTCCAGCCCCTGATCTGAGCTGACTGTGCACTTCAGGTCCCAGGTGAGAGTTGGGGGGCAAAGCTTTGGGGCACTCCCCAGGCATGGTGCCCAGGGGTCGTTCCATCCACATGGCCCCTAAGGCTGAGTTCCTGTCCCTGGCCCATACTTGGCCTGGAATCAGGGGCAAGAGCCAAGGGCAGCAGCTTGCCTCCACATCACTGGGAATCCCTCCAGGGCTCCTCGCCCACGCAGAGCCCCAGAGTGTGACAGGGTCAGACAGGAAGGCATCCTGAGAACTGGGTGGGTCAAGATCCCTCTGGGAACAGCACCAGGAGACCCCTCTGCATCTGACGCATGGCCCAAACCCAGCCCAGACCTGCATGTCCTGGATACGGCCCAGCCACAGTGTGAAGGGGTCACAGCTCAATTTCCTCATCATCCCCCAGCGCTCTCTCCGCAGAGCACATGGACTGCAGTACCATCACCCTGCTAGTAAGGAGTAGTCAGGAGGGGCCACCTCTGAGTCTCAGACACTAAGGGTGGAATCGCAGACAGTGTCAGGCACGTTGGGAAGGCAGGTGGTGCTCGGGAAGGGGCTTCCGGAACCCACAGTGCTGGGACAGCATTCTGAGTACACCCCCAGCATGTTCTCACCCAGAAAACGGACGACTGCTCTTAGGCCATTATGGGGGCCAGAGAGCAGCAGGGCCCAGACTAGAGACTGGGGCCACTGCCAGGAATCAGCAGGCTGAATCCAGGGGGCCAGCCTCTCCAGGAGTCTCCACCTGTGTCCAGCGGCACCAGGCGACATCCAGCTGGTTCTTCACTCAGGAGTGTGAATGACTTTTGCCAACAGAGACCTTTGCCAGCTGATGGGCTCACACATATCCGTGACTCCCATGGCTCCTGCTCTCCACCGCTCCTCACACCTGACTCCCTCCCATCTCAGAGCCCTGCAAACGCATTCTACCCAACCTCCCCTGTGTTGAAGGACCTGCAGCCTCAGGCTGCTCCACTCCCCAGAGGTGGTCCTTGGCCTGGATCCCTGGGTACAGCACAGGACAGGAATTCATTTACATATGTATGGGCCACCGTCCTGTCACTGCTGGTTCCACAGTGCTCAGGACCAGCCTGGTCTGAAGCCACCACTGGGTAAACTGATCACTGAAGAACGCAGGCCATCCGGTCCCTAATCTGGGGTAACGGGGGATTCCTCAAGATGACCCCTCAACCGGCTCTGGGAAGAGGAGCCGTCTGCCATGAGCGGATGCGAGCAGGAACAGTTAGGGGGTGAGAAGAGCTGAGAGCTGTGAGCGTGCACGGGGAACCTGACCTCCCAGTACTGTCTCAGCCGGGGCCCACATTCAGCCCCAGGAGGCAGTAGAGTACTCAGCTCATGAGGGAGGCACCAGCCGCCATGCCTGTACATCCAGGTCTCCTGGGGTTCCCCCACCTCCACAAAAACCACTCCTGTGCTAGGAGTGCAGGCAGGAGGGAACCCGAGAACCCACTCAGTTACAGGTCCTGCGGGTGGGCAGTGCTGGGTGTTCTGGCCTGCCCCGCCCCTGTGCCTAGATCCCCATCTGGGCTCGAGTGGGTGGGATTCACAAAGGAAGAGCCGGAGTAGGCGTGGGGAGAGGCTGGCCCAGGCTGGACAAAGAGTCTGGCCAGGGAGCGGCACATTGCCCTCCCAGAGACAGTGGCTCAGTGTCCAGGCCTTCCCCAGGCGCACAGTGGGCTCTTGTTCCCAGAAAACCCCTCGGGGGATCCAAACAGTGTCTCCCCCACCCCGCTGACCCCTCAGTGTATGGGGAAACCGTGGCCCACGGAAGGCCTGACTGCCTGGGGTCACACAGTATCTGAGTCACTGCAGCAGCATCACAGCTGCCAGCCCAGGCCCAGCCCCATCAGGAGACACCCAAAGCCACAATGCATCCCAGGACCAGCTTGGGGACCGGGGGCAGGACTCTCAATGAGGCTGAGGGACGAGGAGGGTCAAGGGAGCCACTGGCGCCATGCACACCGAAGTCCACTCTGGCTGCCTGCGGAGCCTGGTGGGGAAGAGCTGGGTGGGGGATGGTGGAGAGTCCTGTTAACTCAGGTTTTTGCTCTGGGGATGTCTGGGGACCCATCAAGCTGGCCGCATGCGCAGGTGCAGGAAGAGCCAAAAAGCAGGAGCTGACGCAAGGAGGCTACTGGGTACAGCCCAGGCTGATGCTCAGGCCCCATGTGTCTCCACCACCTACAACCCTAAGCAAGCCTCAGCTTTCCCATCTGGAAATCAGGGGTCACGGCAGTGCCTGGCACAACAGGCAGCAGCTGACTCCACCACAGAGTGTCTGGTGCAGCCTGTGGGCACTTGGCACTCTCTGAGGGGCAGAAGCTGGGGGGTGAAAGGGCCCTAACTAGAGCATATGTAACAAGAGGGCAGCCCTGGGGACACCTGAGGACAGGACCCTCCAAAGGTGTCGAGTTTGGGAAAAGACTAGAGAGAAGCTCTGGCCAGTTGGGGCACAGACAGTGGCCACAGCCAGTGTGGAGCTGCAGCCTCAGGTGTGAGCAGCAGCCACCTCTGTGCTCAGGCCTGCCCTGCACACTCACGGGACCACGCTGGCAGGGACAACCGGCGGCAGAGTTGACTACCAACCCCAGGACCAGAACCATCAAGCCTGGGCTCTGCTCCGCCCAGGGAACTGCCTGCTGCCAAGGTCAGCTGAAGCAAGGGGCCTCACCCCGAGACACCTGCCCAGAAGTGTCCTCAGCTCACCTGAGCCTCATCCCAGGGGGAGGTGGCTCCTCCAGCCCCACCCACACGCTGCTCTCTGACCCTCAGTCTTGTGTTTGACTCCTAATCTGAAGCTCAATCCCAGATCTCCCTTGAGAAGGGGGTCGCCAGCTGTCTGGCAGCCTAGCATCCAGGTCTTCTGGATTAATGAAGGGAGAGTCACCCGGCCCCTCTGCCTTGTCTGTTAATGGCATCATGCCGAGAATGATATTTGCTAGGCCCTTTGCAAACCCCAAGGTGCTCTTCAACCCTCCCAGTGAAGCCTCTTCTTTTCTGTGGAAGAAATGAGGTTTAGGGTGGAACAGGGCAGGCCTAAGACCTTTGCAGGGTTCTCTCCAGGTCCCCAGCAGGACACACTGGCTCCCTACCTCCCCTCATCACCCTAGACAAGTAGACAGAACAAGAGGTTTCCTGCTACAGGCCATCTGTGAGGGAAGCCGCCCTAGGGCCTGGAGACACAGGAGTCCCTGAGGACCTGACCTGGGAGGGTAGTGCACAAAGGGGCCAGCACTGGGGAGGGGGCGGGGCGCTGCCCCAACGTTCAGCTAGCAAATGTGGCACAGGGGTCCCCAGAACTAAACCCCTGACTCAGTTGGGTCTGACAGTGGCTGACATGGCAGACACACCCAGGAATCAGGGGACGCCAAGTGCAGGTCAGGGCACCTGTCCAAGCCACACAGTCCGAAAGGGGATGGCAGCAAGGACTTAGCTACACTAGATTCTGGGTGTAAACTGCCTGGTAAGCTGGTCACTTCTAGTCCCCAGTATGGAGTCTAGCTGGGTCCCAGGAGTTAGGCGAAAGCACCCTTCCCAGGCTGGAGGTGGGAAAGGCCCACATCCCATGCCCACGTCTGACCAGAGGGCAGATGGACAGCCCAGTCACCAGTCAGAGCCCTCCAGAGGCATCCCTGACCGACGCTACACACATGCTCCCGGGTGCTCAGGCAACCCCGCAACCCCCTCCCAGGACCCACCAGAAGCAGGACAGGACTCGAGAGACCCCAGCAGGGAAACCAAGTCAGAGCAGAAATGGCTTCAGTCCTCAGCAGCCTGGCTCAGCTTCCTCAAACCAGATCCTGACTGATCACATTGGTCTGTCTAACCCCTGGGAGGGGTCCTCCGTATCCATCGTCCACGTAAGGAAACTGAGGCTCAGAGAAGCCAGTCACTGCCTGAAGTCCCAAAGCCTATAAGGGAGTTCAAAGCCTTGGGCCAGGTCTGCCCAGGAGCTATGGTAGAAGGGACCCTGTCTGCAGACCCCCAGAAGACAAGGCAGACCACCCGGGTTCTTCAGCCTTGTGGCTGTGGACAGCTGTCAGACCCCTCTGAGTCCCCTTGCCACCTGCTCCATCAGGGGCATCTCAGTTGAAGGAGGAAGGAGTCACCCCCAAAATCGTCCAACTCAGAAAACAGGCAGAGAAGCCAAGGAATCTGATCACTGGGCAAAATGTGATCCTGGCACAGACACGGAGGTGAGGGAACTGGAGCCAGTGTGGGGGAGGCCCTCACAGCTGCGAGCAACTGGGGGTGCCCTGGGCAGGCACTGCAGCTGGGAAGATCCTAGCGGAGGGCCTGATGGTCCCTGAAAGGCAGGGGAGACCTGGGCGACTCCCCCTAAACCAAGAGCGCTCCCTAGAAAGTCAGTTCCCCAAAGTGGGGGTTTGTCTGGCCAGCTCATGAAGGGTGCTGGTTGAGGGACAACAGCAACCCCCCTACTCTACTCCAGGGGCCTGCTTGTGCAATGGAGGCCAGCCAGCCAGTGAAGGCTGCTTGGAAGGGCTGGGAAAGGGTCTGAGGCCCAGTGCCTTCAACCTGGGACCACCAGACTCCCATGCACTCCGTTTGCCCCTGCCCCATTCTCAGGAAAAGGGGCCCAGCTTACCCAGAATGACCCCGGGTGGCAGGGGGCTCTGCCTCAGGGACTCTTTGAGCCCCAGCCAGCTGCTAGGTCCCCAGTTCCTGCCCACCCTTGGGGTGGGGGCTAGGAGGTTGGGGTTGGCTCCACACGGGTGGGGAGAACCCAGCCTGGGACTGCCCGGGCATCTAGCTGGGTCAAACCTGAAAAGCCAGTTTCATCCTTGAATCTTCTCCCCGTCTCCAACAGGAAGTCCCGTTGGCGGGTGGGAGTTCCCAGGATAGGAGTAGGGCCTCCAGACCTAGGCCCCACCCACCCAGACAGACACACACATTCACAACCTCAAGCGGCACACACAGAAGGAACTCTGGTCAGGACCACCTGGGCTGGAAGCAGGCCTTGGGGGGCCAGGGAAGATCCCCTGCTCATTCCCCACCCAGCCCCACAAACATGCCCCCAGCATGACAGCCAGTCAGGCCCTCTGCCAATGCCCTGAGCATCTGGGGTCTGGCTGCCACGCCAGCTGGGAGAAGGCCTGTCCCTGTTGGCCTCTGCACACAGAGTGAGGGTCTGTCTTTGGGAGTCGCTCCCAGACCACCCTGGAGCTTCCATGTTTACAGATCGGGGAGTCAGCGTGGTGGGGCAGAAGGTGGAGTCAGCCCCCCACCCCCAGTTCCACGGCTCCTGCTATTGCCCTCGGTGAGGGCGGCTGGGACACGGACCATCCCGCCTGGAGCTGGAGTTTCAACTTGGAGACACCACCCACCGGTGATGGCCGGGAAGGAAAATGTAGTGGGGGGAGCTCAGAGGAGCCTGGGGCACCCCCGGACTCCAGCCTCCCGCTCCTGGGACCCTCAGCTGTTGGGCGGGGGCTGGAGCCGAGCTGTCCGGCCAGGCCAGGCCGCTGGGACTGCTAATCCGGCCACGGGCTATTTTTGCGGCGCGCCGGGCGAGGAATCCGGGGCTGGGCCGCCTCGGCGGGCGACTAGGGAAACTCCGGGAAGAAAAGTCCGGCCGCCCCAGCGAAGACTCGCCGCGATCCCTCCCCGGCCCCGGCCCCGGCCCCGGCCCCGACACGGCCCCGGCCGCTCTGGGCAGCTCCGGCCACCGGGTGCTGAGGACGCGCCCCGCGCTCGGCGGACGCTGCCCCGGAACCCGCCCGTCCCCGGAGCCCTGCGCTCCCGGTCGCGCTCCCTCACCGCCGCCGCCGCCGGGGGTCCTTGGAGGGTCCTGAGGGCTCCAGGGAGGAGGGGCTGCCGCCGCTGGCCGGGAGGGCGCCCGCCCGAGTCCCCGCCCGCCGGTCCGGCCCGCCCGGGAATGCCATGGAGCGAGGGGCGTGCGCGCCGGGGGCGGGCCCGGCCGGAGGGGGCGGCCGCGCTGACTCAGGGCTCAGGAATGCGCGCCGCCCGCCCGCCCGGCCCCAGTCACCTCCTCCCGGAAGGCCGCTGGGCTCCTTCTCCGCAGAGGCCGCCCGTGGGGACACCTGGGGCTGGGGTCTCCGGCGCCTCGGCCCGACAGAGGGCCTGTTGGGAGCTGATGGCAGCGTCGGCGCTGAGCGGCTCGGCCTCTCCCCTGGCTCCAGATGGAGGCCTGACCTGTCCTCCTGCCCTGATTTGTGCTGAGAAGACGGGGAGTGAGGACGGAGGGCAGGTTCGGGGTAGAGGGTGGAGGACCGGTGGGTCTCCCCGGCTCCCCTAAACCCGACCTCACCCAGTCCCACTGAGCACTCACATTCTCACACACACTCACGCGCACCGATCACTCAGTCACACACACACCTTCCCACATTCTTCCACTCCATGCGTTCATTCGCCTGCACATGCACGGGCTCCATGCACCCACCTACTCATGTACATCTTTCTGTGGGTCCATACTCATCCCACTCACACAGGTACACGTGTGCTGTACACACGGATGCACACACTCGGTTCAGGACCACAGTAATTACCCCTCCCCCCGCCCCGTGCCCCCACCCCCAGAAGCCCTGCACCACCAGCAAGCACTCAGGCCAGGCTGCACCAGGCCCCACCTGAAGCCACTGAGCAGAGGCAGTGCAGTGTCTGCTGTCCACTCTGGGCTCTTGTCACTGTCTCAGAGCTCAGCGGCCACCCCGGGGTGGACTCATATCCCTGCACAATCTGGGCTGCACTCAAAATGGCCCTCTGCTTTCAGCTGGAGCTGCTGGTGGGAGTTTCCCAGCATTTCTCTCCTGACACTGGGTGGGTTGACCCACCCAGGGCACATCCCAGGGTGGGGGACGGGGTGCCAACAGCAGAGTACAGGCAGGGTTGTCCAGGAGCTCTGAGTGGTGGGGGCCGAGGCTTCCTCTGCAGAGAGGGTGCAGGATCCCTTCTTCCCGTGGGTCCCTAAGGATCCCTCGACAGGGTGCTCCCTCAGGCCTCGGACAAATGTGTCTTCAGGCCCTGTGCTGGTCACAAGGCTGCTGCTGCTTCAGTGCCATCCTCTAGGTCTGGGTGGCACCAGTCCTCTCCAAAATGAGCTGTTGCACCCAGTGCCCAGTGCAGACAATGGCCTGGTCCTTGGCTACACAGAAAAGAAAGGGGGCGATTTGAACTAAAGGTGCTGGTACACTTATGGGTAGATCCCAGAGCCTGGGCAAGAATCCTCTGCCCATATCCTTGTCCGTGCCACGGAACAGGGTGGTGCCTGCACATAGCGGGTCCTCTCTGAACACAAGCAGTATCAACACAATTCTCATGGAGAAGGAGATAATGAAAGCTTTGGAGGGGTGGAGGGGAACTCCACCAGGGGGATGACTGCCAGTGCATCAGGGACACCGGGTGAGAGGGAGCCTGCCCCGGTGCCAACACTCAGTGCTCCTGTAGCCTGCATGTGCCACCCCTCCCATGCCAGGCTCACAGCCAGAGACAGGACAGTCTCTGTGCGTAGCAATATTGACCCCTGCCAGGGATAAGCAAGCCCTACCGGGCCTGGATGCCCAGACTAGGCTAGCAGGGCCAGAAGTGGTGTCCTCTCTGGAAAGCTAGGGACTGGGCTTGCCTCCAAAGCATGCCACAGCTGGGCATCTGGTGTCAGCAGGTCTCCTCCTGCAGTGGACGCTGTCAGACCCCACCCAGACACGCTCCAAGTCCCAGACACTCATCGCCAGCTGCCAGGAGCACCAGCCACAGCTGGCTCAGAGCTGAAACACCCTACACCCAGCAGTCACCTTCGGTGGAGAGCATGCCCCAGTCCGCCCCTGCAGACAAATTCCCATCTTAGAGCCTGTGTCCAGGAATCCCCAGGTTCTCAGCCCACCCTGGCCTCCTGCGTGAGGTCATCAGAAGGATGATCAGAGCGGGGTCAATACATGTGTGCTCAGTGTCAGGCCTCTGAGCCTTCAGATGGCCTGAAGCAAGTGAGGAGTCACAGAAGTGAAAATGACCGGTTCCTGCTTTAACTGATGACATTCAGTTGTGAAGTTCCTTCTCCTGGCTCAGAAGCTCTCCCACTGAGCACCTTGTGACCTCCACCCCTGCCCACCAGAGAACAACCCCCTTTGACTGTAATTTTCCACTGCCTACCCAAATCCTATAAAACGGCCCCACCCCTATCTCCCTTTGCTGACTTTCTTTTCAGACTCAGCCCATCTGCACCCAGGTGAAATAAACAGTCTTGTTGCTCACACAAAGCCTGTTTGGTGGTCTCTTCACACAGACGCGCATGAAACTCAGGACTGTACCCGGTCCACATGGACAACTGTGTGCACATATGTGTGCCCTGCCTCATGCCTGCCCTACTACTCCCTGCTCTGGTGGAGGAGCCCCCTCTACGGAAACCCAGCTCCTGGTCCCTCTCCTCCTGCTTCCTGCACCCTGGAGAAACGGAAAACAGCTACAGTTGCCCAGCACTCACAGGGCTGGTGGGCAGGCGTCTGAGAATGGGTGGGTGTCTAGACCAACCCCAGGGTTTGTGGACCTCACACCAGGACACGAGAGAACGGGAGCCCTGACCAGTAAGAGGAGTGTTCTCAACAGCTACCCCAGAATCCTCAGCTCAGCTTTCAGGCCTCAAGTAATCACCCAAGGGGTCAGACCCTGGGCTTTGGAGAGTCCCTGGAATGATCGGAAGAAACTGCCCCTGCCTGGGGAGCTCCAGGGATGGGCCCATGACCAGCTCCTGGCTATTTGGGGAAGAGGCAGAAGTGGGCCAGGCCAGCCAGTGGCCTGAAGTCATAGGCTATTTCTGAGGCAGCTGCCCCCTCCCCATATCCCAGGGTTTGGCAAGGGGTTCCCATAAGCACCTGGGCCCAGGGTCCAGAGCACAGCCCCAGGCAGGGAGGATGTAGCTCACACACACCCCACTTCGGCCTGCCCAGTGGCTGCCTTCTCCGCCCAAGGAAGCTTTGACCCTCCAGGGCTCGCCAGACACAGAGGGCGCTGGAGACCAGTCAAGAGGCCAGCAGCCACCCTGCCGGGAAGCTGCCAGCTCAAAGCTGTGTAGAGGAGCCCATGGCCTCTGACTTGACACCCGCTTCAACAGTTGTCAGCACCCCCCTCCATCAGAGAGAAGACAGAGCCAGTGTGCTGGGCACCCTGGGGTCCTGAGGCTGATACTAGAACCCTGGCCCCTGTGGCCGATAGAGCCACATCTCTCAAGGACTTGCTTATAAAAGGCTCCAGTGACTGATGGCCACGCCTCCTACAGCTAGAGGCAACTCCAGCCCCTCCACAGCCCATGGCCTGTTGTGGAGGTCGGGGGTCAGGGCTGCTCACCCCAGCACCAATACTAGCCTTCACTCCTTTCAAAGCCTGGAGGGTGTCCTCATCTCCATCTTCCACTGATATCCTTGCCTCCTCCAACAAGCCTGTTCCAGCCCAGCAGTGGGACAAACTGGGAACAGAGGAGGCCCCAGGCCCTCCTCCTCTCACCTGGCACCACTTTCTCTTGCCCCGGACCAGCCCGCCAGCCCACTCTGCGGGCCACAGTTGGAACTCTCATCCCACCACTTCCAGCCTGTGGTGGCAGCCTCAGACCACAAACCAGGAAGTCCGGGGGGGCGGGTGTGGAGGGGCGGGGGGGCGCCCAGAGATTGCACAACCCGCAGCACTCAGGCCAGAACATCTGGAGAAGTTGGTTGTTGGCACCCCAGCGCCAGCCTCTCCACCTCCTGGAGCAGGGGCCAGCCTGCCCTCCAAGTGATTCTCTTTCCTCATAAGAAAGGTGGGGATAAAAACACCCCTCTGCGAGCCTCTGGACTCCCCATTTCTGCAAGGACCATGTATCACTTGTAAAACCAGAATAAATGTAAGTACAAAGTAACACCAACACTCTCCCTGCCCATCAAGAAGACAAAGGCTCAACTGGGGCCTCAGTTTCCCTACTAGACTGAGGGGGAGCACTGGGAGGATGGGGGACTACTCCCACCGGAAAGAGAGACTTATTGTTTGGAAGGCATGGCTGCAGAGGATAAGCAGGGAGGGTGTGGGATCACATCCAGGGCTGCTTTATAAACACGGATTGATGACACATTGTGCCCCCACCCCCGGAAGCGGCACACAGTGCTACAAACAGCTGGTGGCTTCCAGCAGGCGGCTCATGGCCCCTCCCTCCCCAGGAAGTCCTGGCTGGGGACCATGGGAGTGGGACGGCTGGTCAGAGGAGGAGACGCAGTTGGAGACCAGGGTCCTGCTCTGTTAGCCTTTCTGTATGTAGGACCAGGTGTCACACTCATCTGAAGGCTCCAGACACATGGCCCGTGCATCTGTCCTGCCCAGCGTCTCCCAGCTGACACAGCCAGGTACCCAATTGCTCAAGGCCTTTTCAGGTGCCCCTTTCCAGGACCAGGGTCACAGAAATCAAAGACACCTCAGGAAAAGCCCCTCGAGGGTTTTTGTATGGTAGAGGTGGATTGTGGCGTGGGAATGTGCCTGCCATAGGGGAGGGGCCCTGCAGACCCAGATAAACCCCCAAGTGGCCAGAAGTGGGGGATGGCTCTGCTGGGTGCTGGGGCTGCCATGAGCCATGGGAGCCAGCAGTGTGCCCAGCTCCCTCAGGGCCCGTCCCCTAGGCCCTTCTTTCCACTGGGCCAAGCACCGTCCCTGCTCCTGCCTAGGGGCATGGATCTGACTTGAGAGGTAGTGAGAGGTTACAGGCCGCTGGGCCTTGGGGAGGCCTCAGAAGGCTGCGCACTGACAGGCTGTGTTCAGGTCTGGCCTCAGTCTCTAGAAGGGGCTGGCTGCGCTCCAGCAGCCCCAACCCAGAAAGTGGGCGAACTCCGTTCAGCACCCTTGGGCGGAAAGAGGGATGAGGGCTCTGCGGCAGAGGCAGAATCCGCGCCGCTCCCTCCTTCCTTCCCCCCACCAGGCTGTGACAACCCCGGACCAGGGGCGGGGGCTTCCGCACAGGCCTGGAGCCCACTTCCCGGATAAGGACTCCCTGGCCCACTCCAGACTAGGGCTGGGGCGCTCTCCCAGGCGCGCACTCCGCAGACGCCACACCGGAAAACACGTCTGCGGCCTGCCCCCTCCCCCAAAGCACGACCACTCCGCCCCGGCCCCTCGAGGACCCACTCAGGTTCACGATTGGCCCGTCCTCTTGGGTGGTCTGACCACCCGCTGGTGGAGTGGGCTCTGAGGCCGCCAGGCGACCAGGGGGCAGGCGGGGACGGACAGCGGGTCATTGGGAGGGGCGCCGGGGCACAGTGGGGTGCTCGCCCCAACCCCACCTGCCCCTTCCCCGCTGTCGCTCCGCAGGCGCCGAATCAGGCCCGGGCCTGGGTCAAGAACTGGCGGTGGCCTCTGGGAAGAGGATCCACCTCCGTGGGGTCTGCCCCGCCCCGTGGGCGCAGCCCGTTCCCGGCGCTCGCTGCCCCCCTTCCCGGCTTCCGTCCCGTTCTGCGCAGGCGCCGCTCCGCCCCGGTCCCAGCGGTGCTTCCGGGGTCGGCGGCGGCTGGGGTCGGCGGCTGCTGGTCTCTGTGCCGGGGTCCGAGCCCCACGAAGCCCCGACCCGAGCTGCCGGATGCCTGCGCGCAGCGGGGCCCAGGTGAGCGCGCGCCTCGGCCGCCCCGCGGAACAGACGCGCCCACCCCCAGGCGCAGCAGCGAGCGCGGCCGCCGGAGCGGGAGTACCGGGGACGGGCGTTCCGCCCACCGCCCCGAGGGTTGGGGCAGAGCCAGAGCGTAGGCCAGGGGCCAAGCTCGGGCCGAAGGCAGGGGCCGCAGCGCCCGGGGGCAGAGCCCAGGGCGCGTTGGCAGCGCGGGCCGAGTGCGGAGACGGTCACGTCAGCGTCCTTTCCAGGCCGACTGGCAGTCTCCGTTCGACATGAACGTCAGCACTCCCGTTAAAAATAATGCATCTCTCCCATGCCAGGAGGATTTAGGTGCTGCTGAAGACCAGCCCTCCGGGTGCTGCCAGGCCGACGCTGACCCGCCCCCTTTATCTTTCCTCCTTTGCCCCAGGACAGCTGAGGATGTGTGGTCAGGTTCCCCCTACACATGGGGAGGCCACAGGTGGGAGGCTGGGGGCCTCCTGGGTCTCAGCAGACCCTCCTAGTCCCTCAGGAGACCTTGCCTTTGCCCCACTTGTTCGTTATCCAACCTGGGCCATGAAGCAGAGAACAGTTAGGGATCCTGAGCACATGGGATGGGGCCAGGCCAGTGGTCACCCCGGTACTCACCCCTCCCTGTGTGTCAGGCCTTGGGGGCCATTCCAAGGATTCTGACACACTGGGATCCCTGCTAAGGCCCTGCCAAGGTCCTGGCTGTGTTTTGAATTCCTGGTAGGGGTTGGATGAAAGGGCAGGGTTCCAGAAACCAGCTCAGACATTTGCTTGGGACCTGCATGATGAGTGGGAATCAGAGGGCACCAGCCCTGCTGTCCCAGGCTCCGGCCACCATTTGCTCTCCAGGTCGTGCAGCCTGAGCCCCCATGCTGTGCAGCTCGCACATATGTGGGGCAGAGCAGCCACCCTGCTACCTCCAGCAGCAGCCGTCCATCAGATGTAATCATTTCCTGAGGCCTCGACTGTGTCGGGGTGTTTGTGCCTTATAACTACCCACAGGATGGTCACCCCCGCTTTGCAGATGAAGAAACCGAAGCAGGTGGTCAAATCCAGTCCTTGCACTTCCTGAGCCTGACCTTACCACACAGCTGTCTTCTATTCGGATGCTTATTTATTTATTTTTCCCATTACAGTTTTCCGGAAGGATGGGGCAAAAAAAGCAGCGACTAGCCAAAGCAGAGCAGCCACACAGCCCGTCTGACACAGCCCAGGCACCTTGCCCCAAGGAGCCCTGTTTGGGACCACCCACCACCCTGGGCCCATACCGCAGCATCTATTTCTCAAGCCCGAAGGGCCACCTTACCCGACTGGGGTTGGAGTTTTTCGATCAGCCGGCAGTCCCCCTGGCCCGGGCATTTCTGGGACAGGTAATGTGAACATAGCAACGTGGTCTCTCCTAAAGTGCCTGTCACTGCAGTTGTCCCTGAAGCCCTGTCCGCTGCCTGCTGGACTTGGCCCTCGGTTAGTCCTCCTTGTCCTCGTGCAGTTAGCTGCTTTGCTCACACGGGTCCCTGGATAGCTCCTCTCAGTTGCCTGAGATCATCTGAGAAGAATGTGGAGATTGTCAGTGTTGTTTGCCCAGGGTGCAGCAGGGGTGCCACTGCCTTCCCCCCGGCTTCGGGTATTTAGGGCAGGAGCACTTGCACTGTTAGCCTTCCTCAGCTGGAATCCTCCTCAGTTTTCCCACACATGGGAACTGTGGCTGTGGCCAGTGTTCGGCTGCCCCTTCCCACTGTAGTGGCTCTCAGTGCAGTGCTGGCTTCCCAGGGCCCTGCAGTGTAGGTCCAGGATCTGGACTCTGCCTATCAGACTTGAGTAAGCAGGGACTGCCCAGGGCCCATCCTGGTGGGCCTGCGCTGCAGGCTGTCCCTACAAGCAAACGCTCACACAGCCATGGCATCTTGGCTGGATCTGTTGCAGCGCCGTCTGGGTGGTGGTCCTCAATGCCAAAGCCCCAGGCCTGCCTTTCTGGTTCTCCAGAGGCTCCAAGGCCTTCTCTTTGCCCTTTAATGAGCCTACTTTTATGTTATAATCACCAAGAAGAGCCAGAAGAGAAATACCAGTGGCAGGAATTGGGTACTAAAGGAGCAGACCCTAGAATGTGGGCCTGATCTCGTGGAGAACAAACAACATTCTGTCCCCATGTGGATCCTTCTAAAAGCACCTTAAATGGGCATTTGTGGCCAGGCATGGTGGCTCATGCCGGTAATCCCGGCACTGTGGGAAGCCGAGGTGGGCAGATCACAAGGTCAGGAGATCGCGACCATCCTGGCTAACACAGTGAAACCCTGTCTCTACTAAAAATACAAAAACAATTAGCCGGGCGTGGTGGCAGGTGCCTGTAGTCGCAGCTACTCAGGAGGCTGAAGCAACAGAATGGCGTGAACCTGGGAGGTGGAGCTTGCAGTGAGCCAAGATCGCGCCATTGCGTTCCAGGGCGACAGAGTGAGGCTCTGTCTCAAGGAAAAAAAAAAAAAATTAGCCCGGTGTGGTGGTGGGTGCCTGTAGTCCCAGCTACTCGGGAGGCTGAGTCAGGAGAATCTCTTGAACCCGGGAAGTGGAGCTTGCAGTGAGCCGAAATCACGCCACTGCAATCCAGCCTGGGCAACAGAGTGAGACTCTGTCTCATAAAAAAGAAAAATTATCTGGGTGTCATGGCGGGTGCCTGTAACTCCAGCTACTCGGGAGGCTGAGGCAGGAGAATCGCTTGAACCCAGGAGGCAGAGGTTGCAGTGAGCTGAGATCACGCCATTGCACTCCAGCCTGGGCGACAGGGCGAGACTCTGTCTCAAAAATAATAAATATGATGGGCATTTGTGATACAACAACACGGTACATGTGGCAGGTGCATTGTAGGAGCAGGGCAAGGGCCCAGCATGGCATCAGGGACCACAATACGTTTGTCTCTATTCAGCATCCTTGGCAGGCCACAGTCATGCCCACCTGAGCCCACTGGTGGACAAGATGATGTCCAGCAGAGAAGAGGGTGTTTCACCATGTGTCCCTTGGAGTAGGGACAGCCCTCTCCATAACCTCCCAGTGGATGCCCTTGCAGACCCCTCAACCAGGCTTGGGTCATGCACTCATCCCTAAAAGGGTCACTGCAGTGAGTTGCCATGAAATCCCAGGCCACTCTCTGGGCTGAGGAGGGTGTGGTGTCCCCCAGGAGGCTCTGCCAGCAAGGAAGAGGGTGTGTGTGTTGGCATTGGGGGTGGGGTGAGAGGCCCCGGTATCTGCCATTGGTGGAAATGGTATCAGAGTGAAATCCAGATCAGAAATTTGGGATGGAAAAGGAAACCGTGAGAAAAGGGCTGTGGGAACCTCCTCTCCAGAATGGTAGTTGGGCCCCCCCAGTGTGCCCCCACGGAGGCAGAGGAGTGTGCGGCGTGAAGCCCCATTCCCTCTACGCTCCAGGGAAGATGGAACAGGGCCCCCCCTTCTCCCCTGGACGTGGTCTGGCCAAGCCTGGCCTCTTCACTTCTGTCCTCACGGTTCTGGATGCCTAAGGATTTCTGGGCTTCCAGCACAGGCACTGACCCCTTCTTCTCTCCACCCTATCTCCAGGAAGGCCTCCTGAATGCTCCCCCAGCAAGCATCTGAGCTCCAGTGCTCCTCCTCCCCAGCCCATGATACTGACCATGGCCTCTGGCACCACAAGGCTTCCTGGGCTGAGGCGAAGGTGGTCTGGCTCTCCAGCTGACACCTCTGGCCTAAAAACGAGACAGGTGCTGGGGATGTGGCTGGTCCCCAGTGCTCTGCTGTTAACTCGGGCTCCAAGCACCGAGGGCACAACTGTTGGCTGTTACCAAGACCATGGTCCAGGCTGGGGCACCGTGGGGCAGCTGGGCCCACTGCTCAGAGAGGCCTTAGAGCCGGAGGGTGGGAGCTTCGTATGAGGGTCCCTTGTGGCCACCTCAGCAGCCCAGGTTTAGGGGACTTCACAGGCTCTGGGATTTCCCAGGGAGCTGGTGTGGGGACATCCTTGGGGTCCTGTGCCTTCCATGATGCCTGGCCTCATGCTAAATGCTGATGGTCTTCGCAAGGGTACTTGGGAAAGGAGGAAGCTGGAGAATGGAGGGCCCTGCTGAGAGGACTTGGAGGTTGACCTGCAAGGTGAATCCACCACTGCTGGTTCCCAGCCCTGCCCTGGCTGTGGCCTGAGGTGTCTTCGGCCTGTGGTCTCCTGGTCTAGCAGGACTGGAGGAGACAACTGGTGCCCTCAACAGCCATATTCAGACTCAGCAGGAGCAAGAGAAGAGGCAGGATGGAGACGGGGCAAGGTCCCTGGCTAGACCTGGGCAGCTGACACATCCTGAGCTGGGGAGATGAGGTCCAGGCTGGGCACTGTTAGGGTGAGTGGACCCCCATCCCTTCCTGCCCTGAGCAGAAACTGACTTCGCACAGGTCCTAGTCCGGCGACTTCCTAATGGCACAGAACTCCGAGGCCGCATCGTGGAGACTGAGGCATACCTGGGGCCAGAGGATGAAGCTGCCCACTCAAGGGGTGGCCGGCAGACCCCCCGCAACCGAGGCATGTTCATGAAGCCGGGGACCCTGTACGTGTACATCATTTATGGCATGTACTTCTGCATGAACATCTCCAGCCAGGGTGAGCAGTGCTGGGGCATGGGGGGTTGGCGGTTGAGGGGCTGGAGGGCTGGCAGAGCCCCGTCGACTACCAGCCTGGGGACCACCAGGAGGACTGATGTGGGACAGATATTTGAGCAAGGAAGTGCCATTTCCAGGGCCAGGTCAGGGTTTCAGGAGCTCTGGCTGCAATGACGGGGCAAGGTTGGTTAGAGGAGTAGAAAATGTTAGTTGGGGCCAGTTGTGGTGGCTCACACCTGTAATCCCAGCACTTTGGGAGGCTAAGGCAGGCAGATCACCTGAGGTCAGGAGTTCAACACCAGCCCGGCCAACATGGTAAAACTCCGTCTCTGCCAAAAATACAAAAATTAGGTGGTCATGGTGGTGGGCACCTGTAATCCCAGCTACTAGTGAGGCTGAGGCAGGAGAATCACTTGAACCCGGGAGGTGGAGGTTGTGGTGAGCCAAGATCACGCCACCGCACTCCAGCCTGGGTGACAAGAGCGAAACTCCGTCTCAAAATAAAAAGAAAGGGTTGGTTGGTTGGAGGCAGAAAGGAGACTGAGGGCACAGGTGTCACCTGCCCTTGATGGAGGCAGCACATGAGGATTAGAAGCTAGTTTGAGAAGAGGATGATCGCAGTGCCAAGAAGAGCAGAGTGGTCAGGTTGCCAAGGACGGAGCAGTGGGCACAGCAGCGGGGAGTTAGGGTGGGCAGAGAAGTAGGCGAGGACAGGGAGGTTTGGCAAGATCAAAGGGGTCGTATTTTTGTCAGGATGTGGAACTTGGATGTGCTGTGTGTGAAGGAGCCAGGGCAGGGGGTGTGGTGATGAGGGCGGCCAGGCTTTGACTCTTTTCCAGGCGGCTCTGGGGGCTCAGTGAGACTGTAAGGGGCATGTGTCTTGGCGGCTCCGGGGCTCAGTGAGACTGAGGGGC